>NC_037677.1:50528885-50717422 GCF_003255815.1 Theropithecus gelada
TAAGTACGATGTGGTGCTGAGAAGAATGTATATTCTGTTGATTTGGGGTGGAGAGTTCTATAGATGTCTATTAGGTCTGCTTGCTGCAGAGATGAGTTCAATTCCTGGATATCCTTGTTAACTTTCTGTCTCGTTGATCTGTCTAATATTGACAGTGGAGTGTTGAAGTCTCCCATTATTATTGTATGGGAGTCTAAGTCTCTTTGTAAGTCTCTAAGGACTTGCTTTATGAATCTGGGTGCTCCTGTATTGGGTGCATATATATTTAGGATAGTTAGCTCTTCCTGTTGAATTGATCCCTTTACCATTATGTAATGGCCTTCTTTGTCTCTTTTGATCTTTGATGGTTTAAAGTCTGTTTTATCAGAGACTAGTATTGCAACCCCCGCTTTTTTTTGTTCTCCATTTGCTTGGTAAATCTTCCTCCATCCCTTTATTTTGAGCCTATGTATGTCTCTGCGTGTGAGATGGGTCTCCTGAATACAGCAGACTGATGGGTCTTGACTCTTTATCCAGTTTGCCAGTCTGTGTCTTTTCATTGGAGCATTTAGTCCATTTACATTTAAGGTTAAGATTGTTATGTGTGAACTTGATCCTGCCATTATGATATTAACTGGTTATTTTGCTCGTTAGTTGATGCAGTTTCTTCCTAGCCTCGATGGTCTTTACATTTTGGCATGTTTTTGCAATGGCTGGTACCGGTTGTTCCTTTCCATGTTGAGTGCTTCCTTCAGGGTCTCTTGTAAGGCAGGCCTAGTGGTGACAAAATCTCTAAGCATTTGCTTATCTGTAAAGGATTTTATTTCTCCTTCACTTATGAAACTTAGTTTGGCTGGATATGAAATTCTGGGTTGAAAATTCTTTTCTTTAAGAATGTTGAATATTGGCCCCCACTCTCTTCTGGCTTGTAGAGTTTCTGCCGAGAGATCTGCTGTTAGTCTGATGGGCTTCCCTTTGTGGGTAACCCGACCTTTCTCTCTGGCTGCTCTTAAGATTTTTTCCTTCATTTCAACTTTGGTGAATCTGGCAATTATGTGTCTTGGAGTTGCTCTTCTCGAGGAGTATCTTTGTGGCGTTCTCTGTATTTCCTGGATTTGAATGTTGGCCTGCCCTACTAGGTTGGGGAAGTTCTCCTGGATGATATCCTGAAGAGTGTTTTCCAACTTGCTTCCATTTTTCCCCTCACTTTCAGGCACCCCAATCAGATGTAGATTTGGTCTTTTTACATAATCCCATACTTCTTGCAGGCTTTGTTCATTTCTTTTTCTTCTTTTTTCTTTTGGTTTCTCTTCTCGCTTCATTTCATTCATTTGATCCTCAATCGCTGATACTCTTTCTTCCAGTTGATCGAGTCGGTTACTGAAGCTTGTGCATTTGTCACGTATTTCTCGTGTCATGGTTTTCATCTCTTTCATTTTGTTTAGGACCTTCTCTGCATTAATTACTCTAGCCATCAATTCTTCCACTTTTTTTTCAAGATTTTTAGTTTCTTTGCACTGGGTACGTAATTCCTCCTTTAGCTTTGAGAAATTTGATGGACTGAAGCCTTCTTCTCTCATCTCGTCAAAGTCATTCTCCGTCCAGCTTTGATCCGTTGCTGGCGATGAGCTGCGCTCCTTTGCTGGGGGAGATGCGCTCTTATTTTTTGAATTTCCAGCTTTTCTGCCCTGCTTTTTCCCCATCTTTGTGTTTTTATCTGCCTCTGGTCTTTGATGATGGTGATGTACTGATGGGGTTTTGGTGTAGGTGTCCTTCCTGCTTGATAGTTTTCCTTCTAACAGTCAGGACCCTCAGCTGTAGGTCTGCTGGAGATTGCTTGAGGTCCACTCCAGACCCTGTTTGCCTGGGTATCAGCAGCAGAGGCTCAGTTGAAAATGCCGAAATCACCGGTCTTCTGTGTCGCTCCCACTGGGAGTTGGAGACTGGAGCTGTTCCTATTCGGCCATCTTGCTCCGCCCCCCGAGGTCATTATCTTAAGTGAACTAATGCAGGAGCAGAAAACCAAATACCACATGTTCTCATAAGTGGGAGCTAAACATTGAGTACATATGGGCACAAGGAAAGGGACAACGGGCACTGGGCCTACTTGAGGATAGAGAGTAGGAGGAGAGTGAGGACTGAAAAACTACCTATTGAATACTATGCTTATTATCTGGCTGTACACCAAACTCCAGTGACATGCAATTTACCTATATAACAAACTTGTGTATGTACACCTGAACCTAAAATAAAGCTCTGAAAAATAAAATGAATAAAAACCACTGAAATGTAAAAAAACAAAACAAAACAAAAAAACCCTTAAACCAATAATGAATAATAAGATTGAAGCTGTACTAAAATGTATCCCATCAGGTAAAAGCCTGGGACCTGATGGTTTCACTGCTGGATTTTACCAAACATTTGAAAGAGCTAACAGCAATTGTCATCATTAATCCAGCAATCCCACTACTGGGTATCTACGCAAAGGAAAAGGAAATCATTATATAAAAAAGATACCTACACTCATGTTTATCACAGCATTATTCATAATAACGAAGATAAGGAATCAACCCAAGTGCCTCTCTATGGATGATTGAATAAAGAAAATGTGATACACACACACACACACACACACACACCACTCAAGGAATACTACTCAGCCATAAACAATGATATCATGTCTTTTGTAGCAACATGGATGGGACTAGATGCCATTATCTTAAGTCAAATGACTTGAAAATAGTCAAATACCATATGTTCTCATGTGGGACCTAAAGAATGTGGACACATCAATATAGAAAGTGAAATAATAGAACACTGGAGACTCAGAGGGTGTGAAGGGATGAAAGGAGACGTGAAAGATGAAAAATTTTTAAAATACTGTTAAGTTCAGGGGTACATGTAGCAGGTTTGTTACATAGGTAAAGATGTGCCATGGGGGCTGTTGAACAGATTATTTAATCATTCAGGTATTAAGCCTAGTACCCATTAGTTATTTTTCCTGATCCTCTCTCTCTTCCCACTCTGTTCCCTCCAATAAGCCCCAGTGTGTTTTGTTCTCCGCCATGTGTCCATGTGTTCTCGTCATTTAGCTCCCACTTATAAATGAGAACATGCAGTATTTGGTTTTTTTGTTCATGTGAGTTTGCTAAGGATAATGGCATCCAGCTCCATCTTTGTCCCCGCAAAGGACATAATCTCATTCTTTTTTATTGCTGCATGATATTCTATGGCACATATATGCCACCATTTCTTTATCCAGTCTATCATTGTTGGGCATTTGGTTGATTCCATGTCTTTGCTGTTGTGAATAGTGCTGAAATGAACACATGCGTGCATGTGTCTTTGTAACAGGACCATTTATATTCCTTTGGGTATATACCTGGTAATGGGATTGCTGGGCCCACTGGTATTTCTGTCTTTAGGAATCACCACACTGCCATACACAATGGTTGAACTAATTTACATTCGCACCAGCAGTGCAAATGCATTCCTTTGTCTCCACCACCTTGCCAGCATCTGTTCTTTTTTGATTTTTTAGTAATAGCCATTCTGACTGGTATAAGATGGTATCTCATTGTGGTTTTGATTTGCATCTTTCTAATGATCAGTGATGTTGAGCTCTTTTCATATGATTATTGGCTGTATGTAAGTCTTCTTTTGAGAAGTGTCTGTTCACGTCCTTTGTCCACTTTTTATGGAATTTTTTTTTCTTGTAAATTTGTTAAGTTCCTTATAGATTCTGGTTATTAGATCTTTGTGAGATGCACGGTTTGCAAAAATTTTCTCTCATTCTATAGGTTGTTTGTTTGCTCTGTGAATAGTTTCTTTTGCTGTGTAGATGCTCTTTAGTTTAATTAGATCCCATTTGTCAATTTTTGCTTTTGTTGCAATTTCCTTTAGCATCTTTGTCATGAAATATTTGCCCATGCCTGTGTCTAAATGGTATTGCTTAGGTTGTCTTCCAGGATTTTTACAGTTTTGGGTTTTACATGTAAGTCTTTAACCCATCTTGAGTTAATTTTTGTGCAAGGCATAGGAATGGGTCCAGTTTTAATCTTCTGCATATGGCTAGTCAGTTATCCCAGCACCATTAATTGAATCAGAAATCCTTTCCCCATTGCTTGCTTTTGTCAGGTTTGTCAAAGATCAGGTGGTTGTAGGTATGTAGTCTTATTTCTGTGTTCTCTGTTCTATTCCATTAGTCTATGTCTGTTCTTGTACCAGTATGAGTCTGTTTTGGTTACTGTAGCCCTCTAATATAGTTTGAAGTCAGATAGCATCATGCCTTGAACTTTGTTCTTTTTGCTTAGGATTGCCTTGGCTATTCCAGATCTTTTTTTGGCTCTATATGAATTTTAAAATAGTATTTTCTAGTTCTGTGAAGAAGGTCAATGGTAGTTTAATGAGAATAGCCTTGAATCTATAAATTGCTTTGGGCAGTATGACCATTTCAGTGATACTGATTCTTCCTATCCATGAGCATAAAGTGTTTTTTCATTTGTTGGTGTCATCTCTGATCACTTTCAGTAATGTTCTGTAGTTCTTGTAGAGGCCTTTCACCTCCCTACTTAGCTGTACTGCTAGGTATTTTATTCTTTTTGTGGCAATTGTAAATGGGAGTTCATTCGTGATTTGGCTCTTGGCTTGCCTGTTGGTCTATAGGAAGGTTAGTGATTTTTGCGCATTGATTCTGTATCTTAAGACTTTGCTGAAGTTGCTTGTCAGCTTAAGAAACTTTTGGGCTGAGATAATGGGGTTTTCTAGAAATAGGATCAGGTCATATGTAAAATAGTATGACTTCCCCTATTCCTATTTGAATGCCATTTATTTCTTTCTCTTACATGATTTCCCTGGCCAGAACTTCCAATACTATGTTGAATAGGCATGGAGAAAGAGGGAAAGGGATGAGAAATTACCTAATGGGTACAAGGTACACTATTTGGGTGATGGGTACACTAAAATATGAGACTTAACCACTACACAATATATCCATGTAGCAAAATTACATTTATACCACCTAAATCTACAATAGTTAACAAACATATCTTCAAAAAGTTGAAGAGAAGGGAATACTTTCAAATAATTCCATGAGGCCAGTATTACCCTGATAGCAAAACCAGACCAGAACACAACAAAATAGAAGACTACAGGCCAATACCACTGATGAACATAGATCTAAAACTCCCCAACGAAATACTAGCCAACCAAATTCACCAATACCTTAAAAATATCACTCATCATGACCAAGTGGAATTCATCCCAGGGGCGCAAGGATGGTTCAAAGTGCTCAAATCAATATATGTGATGCAACACACTAACATAACCAAAACAAAAAAATCATACAATCATGTCAATAGATGCTGAAAAAGCATTTGATAGAATTCAACATTCCTTCATAATAAAAACCCTCAACAAACTGAGTATAATAAAAACCTCAAAATAATAAGAGCCATATGTGACAGCTGCATAGCCAACATCACACTGAATGGGGAGAAACTGAAAGCCTTTTCTCTAAGATTTGGAACAAGACAAGGGCGCCCACTTTTACTACCTTTATTCAACATAGTACAGGATGTACTAGTAAGAGTAATTAGGCAAGAGAAAGAAATAAAGAGCACCCAAATTGAAAAGGAATAAGTAAAATTAACTTTGTTCACATGTAACATGACCTTATACCTAGAAAACCCTAAATACTACACCAAAAACTGTTAGAGCTGGTGAAACAAATTTAGTAAAGCTGTAGGATGAAAAAAACAACATACTAAATCAATAGAATTTATATACACCAACAGCAAACAAGAAAAATAAATAAAGACAGCAATCCCATTTACAACAGCTACAAAGAATATAAAATACTTAATAATTGATTTAACCAACAAAGAGAAAGACACATGCAAGAAAAACTAGAAAATACTGATGGAAGAAATTGAAGAGGATACCAAAGAATGGACGACTATTCCATGCTAGTGGATTGGAAGAATTAATATTGTTAAAATGACAATGGTACCTGAAGCAATTTACAGATTATATTTATTTCTATCAAACTACTAATTGCCTTCTTCACAGAAATAGGAAAAAAAAATCTTAAAATTTATATGAATCCACAAAAGAACTGGAATACCCAAAGCAATCTTGACCAAAACAAAAACAAAAACAAAACAAAACTGGAGGGATCACACTATCTGACTTGACTTCAATATATACTACAAAGCTGTAGTAACCAAAATCAGCATGGTAGTAGCATAAAAACAGATACATAGACCAGTGCAACAGAACACAGAACCCAGACATAAAAGCACACATTTACGGCCAATTCATTTTTGATAAAGATACAAGAACATACATTGAGGAAAGGGCACCCTTTACAATAAATGATGTTAGAAAAATTGGATAACCATATGCAGAAGAGTAAAACTAGACGTCTACCTCTCACTATATACAAAGGTCAAATAAAAATGGAATAAGGGCTTAAATCTAAGACCTGAAACTATAAAGTTACTAGAGGAAAATGCAGAAATTCATCTGGGCAAAGATTTTGTGTGTGTGTGAGAACTCAAAAAACACAGTCAACAAAAGCAAAAAAAAAAAAAAAAAAAAAAGACATATAGAATTACATCAAGCTAAAAGCTTCTGCACAGGAAAGGAAACAACAAAATGAAAAGACAACCCAAATAATGGTTGAAAATATTTTCAAACTTCCCATCGTGCAAGGGATTAACAGGCAGAATATATAAGGAGCTCAAACAACCCAATAGCAAAAAGCCAAATGATCTGAATAAAAAATGGGCAAGAGATCTGAATAGACATTTATCAAAAGAAAATATAGAAATGGCCAATAGTTATATAAAAAATGCTGAATTGTCAAAGAAATGTAAATGAAAACCACAATGACATATAATCTCACCCCAGTTAGAATGGCTCTTATCAAAGACAGAGAAAAGAAGATGCTGCTGAGGATGTGGAGATAGCAGAACCCTTGTACAGTGCTGGTAAGAATGTAAATTTGTACAATGACTATGGAAAACAGTATGGAGGGGTGGTTAAAAAACTGCATATAGAACTAACATATGATCCACCAACTTCACTACTGGCTATATATCCAAAAGAAAGGAAATCAATATATTGAAGAGATATCCACACTCACATAATTATTATAGCACTGTTTACAACAGCCAAAATAGTGTCCCAACAGTGGAAGAATGGAAAAAAAGAAGTGGTATATATACACCATGGAATATTATTTATCCATAAAATGGAATGAAATCTTGGCATTTGTAGCAACATTGATGGAACTGAAATTCATTATGTTGAGTGAAATAAGTCAAGCACAGAAAGAGAAATATTGCATGTTCTCAGTCACATGTAAGAGCTGAAAAAAAAAGTAGATTTCATGAAGATTGAGAGTAGATTTGTGGTTACCAGAGGCCGGGAAGGATAGATGGGAGAGAGGCATGAAGAGAGGTTGATTAATGTGTACAAATAAATGCTTAGATAAAAGAAATAAAACATGATGTTCCATGCATCAGTAGGGTGACTATAGTTAGCGTTAATCAATTGTATATTTCAAAATAGCTAGGAGAGAATAAGTCACATGATCCTACTGTAAACAAAAGGTGAATATTTAAGGTGAAGGATATTCCAGTTACCCTGACTTGATTATATGAAGGTATCAAATTACCACATACATCTCCAAAATATGTACATTGATATGTAGGAGTAAAATATAAATAAATAGACATGCGAACATGGCAGACTAGATACAGCTAGTGGGCACTTCTCTCATGGAAAGCAATTAAAATACTGAGCAAAATATTCACACTTTGAACAGATCATCTAAGACAGAACACTGGATTTCATTCGAGAAGTGATAGGAATTACAGGAAGCAAAGGAGAGTGAGGCTGGGCAGGCTGCTGGCCTGGGACTGCTGTGGAGTTTGAGAAGTTCCCTGATTCTGGGAAGGGGTGAGTGAGGAACCCCTGCAGCTCCACACTTTCTCCAGGGACTTTTGCAGTCTTGGTAATGGGAGAGCTCCTAGACCCCCCACCCCACTGGGCCTCCAGACTAACATGGAGAGCTGCCTGTAAGTTGCATAGAGGCACTACTCAAACTCACCTGGAGTCCCACAAGCTTTTGAACCCTGAGCAGCTGCTGCCCAGCACCATTCGGAAAGCTCAGCCCCTGGAGACCTGCCTTTTGCCCTGGGGCTACCATTGCCACTGCTGCCACTGGGCCAGGAAGGGAGTAGGGAGACTGGGCACTTTCACATTCTCCAAGGACAGATGCCACCCCTACTGCTGTGGACAGAGGAATGCTTGAACAGTTCACCCTAACAGCTGCCTGCCTTCACTGCTTGCACTGAGAGAGGGATAGCTTCCCCAGTGACCATCCAGCAGCACTGCCACCCTGCCACTGCCTGAGCGTTTCAGTGGCAGGTCTGGTGCTATTCCGAGAGACTGGTTCCCAGAGGCCTGCTTTCTGCCCTGGGGCTGCCACAGCCACCGCTGCTACCACTACGACCACTGCCACCAGGCCAGGGAGGGAACAGGGAGACTGGGCACCTTCACACTCTCCAATGACAGATACCATTGCTGCTGTGTGATTGGGGAGTATACCAACTGGCACCTCATGGCTGCCTGCCTCCACTGAGAGAGGCCTGCCTTCTGTGGTGGCAGGTCTGCAGCACAGCCATTCTGCTCCAACCTGAACATTCTGCTGGCAACCTGGGAATTAGCCTACTCTTTCTGATCACAGCCAGCGCCTGAACCCCGTGAACCGGAAGACAAGTCCGCTGGTTGTGTCCCAGTCCAGTTCCTTCAGGACTTGTACATGCCATCTGGAGGGCCTAGCCCCTTCCACTACCACTGGCAACTGACACTTCCCCCTGGGGTCTGAGTTCCACCTAACCCAACCAGCTGATACCACCACAGCCGGTACCTACCTGCACTCACCAAAAGGCAGAGCCGGTTCCTCAACCCCACTGCCCCACCCTTCCCCTGCCAACAAACAAACAAACAAACAAACAAACAAACCAAAAACCCAACAGCATTCCTGTGTTGGAAAACAGACAAGTCGCAAAGCAGTTTGTACTGGGCTGAAGGAAGGGGTTTTGCCCCAAAGCCTCCTCTCCAGAAAACTCGGGGATTGATGTTTTCTACAGCTCTCAGCTACATTGTGTTCTGGAGATAGAGGACAGTGTCTGACTGAGCTGAGAGTCTTGAGTCCTGGGACAGGGGTGTGATAGGGAAATGAATTGTATTCCTGCCTGCTTAGGACATGGAGCTGGTGCAGCTGCCTCCCTTGCCCTGTGCAGACCTCAATGCATGTCACGAGTTCTCCCTGACATCCTGTCAGGGCTGGCATCTGTACTTGTCATTACCTTTTTGTAGACAAGCTTGGTAATCCAGCTCCACCCAGCTTTGTCCCCTGCTCCCAGGCTGAGCAGGGAACCCAAGGCACGAAGCATTCCACAGCCCAGACCATCACCTGAAACATCAGAGCACCTCCAAGTAAACAAAGGATCAAGTACATTCTCATCTGCTACTGCTGAAGCCAGATCATACGCCTAAGTGCCACCTACTGACCTGGAGGTTGAACTGCACAACCCAGTACAAAACCTGCTGACAGAAGTGCATAGTGCTGGGGAAAGAAATAACATTCCTGAGACCTATGCAACCCCAGTCCTGGAGAAGGCAATGAGCTTGCTCATATACCAAATACATCATTACTACAACCAGCGTTTGAGAAAGCCACTGCACAAAGACTGTCTATAACCAATGAACTCATACAGAGCTTTGGAACCTTGAAAACACGAAGAATTGAAGCCAAATGAGCACTCAGCGTAGGAACTCAGACAGTATGTTAACAAAGCAGAGCATTACAACATCCCAAAGGATCACAACACCTCTATTGCCATGGATTCTAAACAAATGAAAACTCTGAAATGACAAATAAAGAATTTAAAATACGAATTGTAAGGAGTCTCAATTTGATCCAAGAGAAAGTTGGAAGCCAACATAAAGAAATCAGAAAAGAAATACAGAATATGAAAGAAGACACTAATTTTTAAAAATAAAAACAAACAGAACTTCTGGAAATAAAAAAATTATTGACAGAATTACAAAATACAGTTGAAAGCTTTAACAATAGGCTAGACCAAGCAGAAGATAGAATTTCAGAACTGAAAGACAAGACTTTTGAATTAACTCAGTCAGAAAAAAAATAAAAAAATAAAAAAGAACCAAATCTTTGAGAAACATGAGATTATGTAAAGCATTAAAATCTGTAAGTTATTGGTATTCCAGAGAGAGGAAGAAAAAGCAAAAACTATGAAAAGCCTATTTGAAAGAATAATTCCTGGAAACTTCTCTGGTCTTCCAAGAGATTCAGACGTTCAGATACACAAAGCCCAGAGAACTCCTGGGAGATACACTGCAAGATGAACCTAACCAAGGCATATAGTCATCAGATTATCCAATGTCAACGTGAAGGAAAAAATCCTCAAAGCAGTAAAACAGAAGCCTAATCACCTATGAAGGAAATCCTGTAATACTAATAGCCCAATTCAGTCTGTAATTAAAAAAAAAAAATCTCCCAACAACAACAACAACAACATCTGTTTTAGACAAGATGGATTTTCGGCCAAATTCTACTAGACATACAAGGAAGAACGGATATCAATCTTACTGAAACTTTTCTAAAAATCCTAGAAGGAAATCCTCCCTAACATAATCTACAGTTTGGTCTTAGCATCATCCTGATACAGAAGCCGGGAAAGAAAACAATAAAAAAAGAAAACTACAGGCCAATATCCCTGGTGAACATAGATGCGATAATCCTCAACAACATACTAGAAAACTGAATCCAACAGCACATTAAAATAATAATGTACCACAATCAAGTGGGATTTTTTCCAGTGATGCACAGATGGTTCAACATACATAAATTAATATATATACTACGTCACATAAAAAGAATTAAAAACAAAAACCATATGATTATTCAATAGATGCAGAAAAATCATTTGGTAAAAGCTTGCATCATCTCATGATAAAAATTCTCAACACATCTGGCATAAAAGGAACATAACTCAAAATAATAAAAGCCCTATACAACAAACCCACAGCCACCATCATACCGAATTAGGAAAGGCTGAAAAAGTTTCCCATAAGAACTGGAAAAAGACAAGGATGCTCACTTTTAACAATCTAATTTAACATGATACTGGAAGTCCTCGCGAGAGCAATTAGGCAAGAGGAAAAAAAGGACTTTAAAATTGGAAAAGTAGAAGTCAGATTATCTGTTTGCAGATGATATGATCTTACACCTAGAAAACCTTAGAAACTCCTCCAAAAGACTCCTAGATTTGATAAAAGAACTCATGGAAGTCTTAAAATACAAAGTCAACCTGAAAAAATTAGTAGCATTTCTATATACCAACAATGATCAAGCTGAGAATAAAATCAAGATCAAGAACTCCATCCTATTTGCAATAACCACACACATACACAACACCCTAGGGTTATGTTTAACCAAGGAAGTGAAAGATCCATGCAAGAATAACAACAAAATCCTGAGGAAAGAAATTGCAGATAATACAAACAAATGAGAAAACAGCTCATGCTCATGGATTGGAAGAATCAATATCATTAAAATGACCATACTTTCCAAAGCAATCTACAACTTCAATGCAATTCCTATCAAGTTACCAATATCACTCTTCATATAATTAAAAAAAATCTAAAATTTGTATGAAACCAAAAAAGACCCTAAACAGCCAAAGGAATCTAGAGCAAAAAGGACAAAGCTGGAGTCTCATTACTTGAATTCAAATCATACTAAAATGCTACAATAACAAAATTGTAATAACTAGACATATAGATCAATGAAACAGGATAGAGAACACAGAAATAAAACCACACACCTACAGTTAACTGATCTTTGACAAAGCTGACAAAAATATACAGTGAGGAAAGGACACCCTCTTCAATAAATGATGCTGGGAAAATTGCATAGCCATATGCAGAAGAATAAAACTGGATTCTTACCTCTCACCATATAAAAAAATTAACTCAAGGTGGTCTAAGGACTTAAATGTAAGTCCTGAAACTATAAAAATCCTAGGAGAAAATCTAGAAAAATAATATTTTGGATACTGGCCTAAGCAAAGAATTTATGACTAAAACATCAAAAGCAGAAGCAACAAAAACAAAAATTGACAAATGGGACTTAATTAAACCAAAAAACCTCTGTAAAGCAAAAGAAATAACCAAAAGAATAAACAGACAACTTACAGAATGGAAAAAAATATTTGCAAACTATGCATTTAACAAATGCTAATATTCAGAATCCATGAGGAACTAAAATAATTCAATAAGAAAAAGACAAATAGGCCGGGCAAGGTGACTCACACCTGTAATCCAGGTACTTTGGGTGTCCAAGGAGGGCGGATCATGAGATCAGGAGTTTGAGACCAGCCTGCCCAACATGGCAAAACCCCATCTCTACAAAAAACACAAAAATTGGCCAGGCATTATGGCACACACCTGGAATCCCAGCTATTTGGGAGGCTGAGGCAGGAGAATTACTTGAACCTGGGAGGCAGAGGTTGCAGTGAGCCGAGACAGCACCACTGCACTCCAGCCTAGGTGAGAGAGTGAGACTCCATCTCAAAAAAAAAAAAAAAAAAAAAGAAAAAAGAAAAAAGCAAATAACTCCGTTAGAAAATTGGAAAAGGACATTAACACACATTGATCCAAAAAAGACATGCAAGTGTACAACTACAACTAGCATATGGAAAAAATATTCAACATAACTAATCATTAGAAATGCATGTTAAAATCGCAGTGAGATACCATCATATACCCGTTAGTGACTATCATTAAAAAGTAAAAGAAAAAACAAAAAACCCAGCAGATGTTGGCAAGGTTGCACAGAAAAGGGAACACCTATACACTGCTGATAGAAACAGAAATATTTTTCAAAGAAGTAAAAATAGCACTACCTTTCAATACAGCAATGCCACTACTGAGTAAATGAACAAAGGGAAAGAAATTATTATATCAAAAAGACATCTGGACTCATATGCTTATTGTAGCACTTTTCACAATAGCAAAGTCATGGAATCAACCTAGGTGTTCATCAGTGAGGGACTGGATAAAAAAATGTGGTATATATACCATGGATTACTACTCAGCCATAAAACGAATAAAATCATGTCTTTTAAACAACGTGAATGGGACTGGCAGCCATTATCCTAAGTGAAATAATTCAGAAACAGAAAATGAAATACTGCATGTTATCATTTATAAATGGGAGCTAAACAATGTGTACACATGGATATACAGTGTGGAATAATAGGTATCAGAGACTCCAAAAGGTAGAGAGGTGAGGGTTGAAAAATTATCTATTGAGTACAATGCTCACTAGTTTATGGGTATACTGAAAGCCCAGACTTCACCACTACACAATATATGCAAGTAAGAAATCTGCACTTGTATCCCTTAAATATATATTTAAAGATCAGTTAAAAAAAAATAAAGAACTCCAGAGACTTAAGGAGACACAGATATTGGAATGGATTTAGCATGTGCAATCCCCTGTTCAAACTATGCTCTTCTCTGAAGGTCAGAGGTGCTGATAGGTGCTCCTCTGGCTGAAATATGTTCCTTATTTCAGTGAAAATAACAAAATCATAGGTAACCACAGGCAGTAGTGGTTACGGGAGTCAGGGAATTACAGGGACAAAAAAGGCAGCGTTAAGGATCAGAACAATCTGCTGTGAAATTATCTTTGTGGGGAGTAATGATAAATACATAGGCAGCTCGCTAAGTTTCTCAAATTTAAAGTCCTATAAACATAGGGCAACCAGAAGAGAGTCATAGTTCCTCATATAATGCCCTAATCTGAGCCAGTTAAAAAACACAGGGTTTATTTAATAAAGGGGAGACTGTGCAAACTTGAAAAAGGGTTAACAACATCAGCAGCAAGAACTATTACTTGCACTCCTAGACTCCCATAAAGGGTCCTAGGGCTATTTTCCAGTATAACAGTGCAGTGGAAAAAGAAATACCCAGACTCTACAAAATGTGTTAGACACTGGCTCCTGGGTTAACACCCATTCTCTGGGCCTCTTAATACCACTACATTCCACCATTCAGAGTAAGGACCTAGTTCTATTATTCTCTATTTGTTTTCTAATCTATTATTCTCTGTATATGTAATTTATTATGGAACCCATAAGATCCTGTACATACTCAAGGTCCAGAATATTTCCTGGGAATATAAGTAAGTACCTACTTATAGCAACTCATAAAATGCCTTCATTGGCTTCTTGACACATCGAGTAAGGGCCTAGTCAAAGCAGCTGACTATAATATCAACTCCAAAGTCATATCCCTGAGGAAATGCAAAAATGTGTTCCACTATCAAAAACTTGGAAAATGCAGTGGCAATGACCCAATTTTTTTTCACAGACAGATGCGTCTTAAAATATGACAATAAATTATAAAAACCATTATTAAGTAGTGACTGTAATTTTAGCTACCTATTTCTAGATGTGGACTATTTTCCAGAACCAATCAATATAGTGAATCTGCTATTCAGTTGCTGATGTGGAGGATACTTATCCTTAGCACAATTGTAAGGAAACATCTTTCAGTAAGTGATACTCACTTGTTCTATAGCTCAAGGCTGGCAAGAAACTGAAGGCACACTCAAAATAGATAATTAAAGAGAGTTTAGTGATGGGACTCTTTACAAAGGCCTAAATAGACTTAAGGGTTACTATAGTGAGATGTTGGAGTACTCTGGGATTAATAATAGCAGAAAGCCATTATCATCTCCAGTCCCGAGGGGGCAAATGAAGAGGGATGAGCAATAATAGAACTTAGAAAGAGTTATAATTGTACTGGAGGGGCGAACCCAATGGAAGTTGTGGTTTTCAGTAGTGGAGTGCAGCCTCTGCCAAATGAAGCCTTGGAAAGGGAGAGTCAGGCAACAGTAACAAGGCCTCTTTCCTCCCAACCTTCAGTATCTTGCCAGTACTTCCTAGAAGCTAAATCCATCTGGAAGCCAGGCAGCATTACAGCCTGAGAGCTCAGCCTCTAAGGGCATAGATCAGAGTAAAACACATATATTTTAATTACGGGGCAATGGGAGAAAATCCATCATGCTTGTCCACTATAATGATATTTTGTGAAGGAACTGGGAGAGCAGAAATAGTATGTATTTTAGATTGCATGGTCACATTCACACATACCAGAAGGTGTGGAAGAAAATCTACAACAGTACAAGAACAATCACCAGAGTTAGAGTTATAGTGTCCGGTGATCTGGGACATATCAGGGTATACTGTGTAAAGCATAGGACGAATTAGTACACACACATTGCACCCGCTGCCCCATTTAAATTTTTGAAAAATTGACTCCATATTTATTTTACTTAGTTTTTAAATTTTGTTTATTTTCATAAATTTAGGGGGTACAATTATAATTTTCTTACATGAATATATTATATTGTGATGAAATCTGGCTTTAAGTATAGCCATCACCCAAATAGTGTACGTTGTACTTAATGGGTAGTATTTCATCTCTTACCCCCTTCCCACCCTTCTGCCTTTTGAAGTATCCAGTGTCTATTATTCCACTCTGTATGTCCACGTGTACGCATTGTTTAGTTGCCACTTATAAGACAGCATGTGTGGCTTTTGGCTTTCTGTTTCTGAGTCATGTCACCTAGGGTAAAGGCCTCCAGTTCCATTCAGGTTGCTGCAAAAGATGTGATTTCATCCTTTGTTTATTCTTTCAGATAACCAACTTTTTGTTCTGTTGATTCTCTTGTATTGTTTTTTAGGCCTCAATTTTGTTTAATTTTTCGCTGATCTTTGTTATTTTAGTCTACTAGCTTTGGGTTTGGTTTGCTTTTTCTAGTTTCTTGAGGTGTGACATTACATTGTTAATTTGTGATCTTTCTGTTTTTTGATGTAGGTGTTTAACACTATAATCTTCTCCCTTAGCACTGCTTTTGCTGTTTCCTAGAAGTTTTAGTATGTTTTATTAACATTTGTTTCAAAACATTTTTAAATTTCTGTCCTAATTTTGCTGTTGATGCCAAAATTGCTCAGGAGTATATTTAATTTCCAAGTATTTGTATAGTTTCCAGGCTACTTCTTGGTAGTAAATTTTAGTTTTATTCCACTCTGGTCTGGGAATGTAGTTGATATAATTCTGATTTTTAAAAATTTATTGAGCTTGTTTTATAGACTAACATATTGTCTCACTTGGAGAATGTTTCATTTGCTGATGGGAATAATGTATATGCTACAATTGTTGGGTAGAATATTCTGTAAGTATCTGTTAGGTCCATTTGATCTAAAGTCTGCTTTAAGTCTAATATTTCTGCATTGTTTTTCTGCCTCAATCATCTGTCTAGTGCTGTGAGTGGAGTGTGTTAGTTCCCTACTATCATTGTGTTGCTATCTATCTATCTCTTTCTTTTTTTTTTTTAATTATTTTTTATTATTATACTTTAAGTTCTAGGGTACATGTGCATAACGTGCAGGTTTGTTACATATGTATACTTGTGCCATGTTGCTGTGCTGCACCCATCAACTCGTCAGCACCCATCAACTCGTCATTTACATCAGGTATAACTCCCAATGCAATCCCTCCTCTCTCCCCCGCCCCATGATAGGCCCTGGTGTGTGATGTTCCCCTTCCCGAGTCCAAGTGATCTCATTGTTCAGTTCCCACCTATGAGTGAGAACATGCGGTGTTTGGTTTTCTGTTATCTCTTTCTTTAGGTCTAGTAATGTTTGTTTTATGAATCTGAGTGCTCCAGGGTTGGGTGCATATTTTGTAGGATTATTATATCCTCTATTAACTATATCCATTTGTCATTATATACTGACCTTGTGTTTTGTTTGTTTGTTTTTTGAGACGGAGTTTTGCTCTTGTCACCCAGGCTGGAGTGCAATGGTGTGATCTTGGCTCACTGCAACCTCCGCCTCCCAGGTTCAAATGATTCTCCTGCCTCAGCCTCCTGAGTAGCTGGGATTACAGGTGCCCACCACAACCCCCAGCTAACTTTTGTATTTTTAGTACAGATGAGGTTTCACTATGTTTTTCAGGTTGGTCTTGAACTCCTCACCTCAGGTGATTTGCCCTACTTGGTTTCCCAAAGTGCTGGGATTACAGGTGTGAACCACCATGCCTGGCCTTTCTTTTTTCTTTTTTAAGGTCTTTTTTATCTGACATAAGTATAGTTACTTCTGTTTGCTTTTGGTTTCCATTTTTGTGGAATATTTTTTTCCCACTCCTTTACTTTCAGTCTATGTGTATCTTTACTAATAAGTTGAGTTTCTTGCAAGCAACATGTGGTATGATCATGTTTTTAAATCCGTTCCTCTAGTCTATATCTTTTAAGTGGAGCATTTAATCAATTTACATTTAAGGATAATATTGATATATGAGATTTTGTTTCTGTCATATTGTTATTGTCTTCTAGTTGTTTTGTAAATTTTTTTCTTTCCCCTGTTTTTGTGGTTTGGTGGAGATCTTTTGTGTTGCTAACTGATTCTTTTGTCTTTCTCCTTCATGTAATTGGTTTTTAAGACCTGAAAGTTTTGTGATTTTGTACGTTTTTATGAAGGCAAATATTGATCTTTTGTTTCCATGGGTTTTTTTTTTTGTTGTTGTTAGATGAAGTCTCACTCTGTCAGCTAGGTTGGAGTGCGGTGGTGCGATCTGGGCTCACTGCAACCCCTACCTCCCAGGCTCAAGTGATCCTCCCACATCAGCCTCCCAAGAGCTGGGACCACAGACACGTGTCACCACATCTTGCTTTTTGTTGTTGTATTTTTGGTAGAGACAGAATTTCTCCATGTTGCCCAGGCAGGTACCAAACTCCAGAACTCAGGCAATCCACCCACCTCGGCCTCCCAAAGTGCTGGGATTACAGGCATGAGCCACTGTGCCCCACTTGTTTCCATGTTTATGGCTTTGAGCATATCTTGTAGCGCCAGTCTAGTGGCGGTGAATTCTCTTAGCATTTGCTTTTCTGGGAATGACTATATTTCTCCTTCATTTATGATGCTTATTCTAGCTTGATCTAACATTTGTGACTGGCAGGTTTTTAAAATTTTATCACTGTGAAAATTTCATTCTGTTCTTTTCTGGCTTATAACATTTCTGCTGAGAAGTCTGCTATTAGTCTCATGGGGTTTATTATATAGGTGATTAGATGCTTTATTCTTGTTGATTTTAGAATTTTTTTCACTTTGACTTTGGACAGTCTGATGACAATATGTTGTGATGAAGTCCACTGTGCAATGTATTTCACTGGTGATCATTGGCTTTCTTGTATCTGGATTTCTAAATATCCTGCTAGATCAGGGAAGTTTTAGTCAATTATTTCCTTAAATAGGTTGCTAAACCTTTTGTTTTCTCTTTTCCTTTGGGAATATTGATGATTCATAATTTCACTTACTTTTTATAGTCTCATACTTCTCAAAGGCTTTGTTAATTCTTTTTAATTTTCGTTTGATTGCATTAATTCAAAAGATGTCTTCAAGTTCTGAGATCCTCTTTTCTTCTTGGTATAGTCTACGATTAATGCTTTCAACTGTATTTCATAATTCCTTCAATACTTTTTTTTTATTTCCAGGAGGTTTTATCAATTCAGATATCTATCTCCTTGATATATTTCTCATTCATATCTTGAATTGATTTCTGATTTATGTGTATTAATTTTCAAATTTATCTTGAATTTCATTAAGCTTCTTTAAAGTCAATATTTAAAATTCTTTATCTTGCATTTTGAGGGTTTCTTTTTGGTTGAGATCCATTGCTAGAGAATTACTGAGTTCCTTTGGGGGTTTAATAATACCTTGCTCTTTCATACTTCCTGTGGTGTTAAGCAGATTTCTTTGCATCCAGAGAAACAATCACTTCTTATTTCTTAATTCATTTCAGTTGGGATGGAACTTCTTTTTTCTTGTGGATGTGACTGTGATGTATGTTGAGACGAGTAGTTTGACTTGCTTCTGGGTGTGTTCAATGATAAAGAGTCTGTATTATTTTCTTGATTTAAAAATAGATAGTGTAGTGGCTTTCTTAAATGCCAGGTGAAATAGTGGTATGCCAATTGGATGAGCAGCCTCCCAACTTCCTGAGTAGCCATGGTGGTGTGACAATGGTGCTAGCAGAGGTCACTAGTAGCTTAACGTGTTCTTGTGTGTGACACTGTGTACTTATGTCAGCAGATGTTATAATGGGTTGTGTGGTTAGACCTCCAGGCCAATAGGTGGCACTTGCAGGTAAGACAAATTGTGGTGGTAGAAGTTGGGTTTGTGCTTGATCTTGTGACGAGGAGAAGTACTCATGTGTCCCAAGCAATGGGTTTGAGTCATGGAATGCTCAGTGTTCTAGATCCCACATGCTGTCTTGAAGGCAGGGGAGAAGCTGGCTGGGTGGAGCTGTACTAGAAAAGCCTGCACTCAGGCCCCCTAATGGTGGGCACAAGAATCAACCTTGATGGGGGTCTGGAGAAAGTTTCTGGGCCCTGGAGAGATGTCCATTTGAGGAGTGGAGCAACCGCTGGTGTGCTGAGGTTTCAGCATGAGAAGGGAGAGGTGGTCTTGACACCACAGCCAGATAAGCAGTAGTGGGACTTGCTTTCTTCTTATGCTCCAGACCTGAAGGACTCATGCTCCTGTCTTGACTTTACTGTGGGAGTCGGTCAGAACACTTAGTTAAGCCCCACACAGTTTGCTTTCAGTCTGCACATTTGCTGTGGGCTATAAAATTTGATGCCTGGATAAAAACCATGCTTCTCATGGAAATCTTCTCCAGATCCAGTCCTGTGAAATGGTCTAATTCCAGCACACATGGCTGAAGCCATGCTATACTTTTTTCTCAGTTCTGGCTGTGAGAGTCCCTACCCCACTTGAGGCCCTGATGTGGTTTGGCTGTGTCCCCACCCGAATCTCATCTTAAATTCCCACATGTTGTGGGAGGCACCAGGTGGCAGGTAATTGAATCATGGGGGTAGGTCTTTCCTGTGCTATTCTCGTGATAGTGAATAAGTCTCATGAGATTTGATAGTTTTATAAAGGGGAATTTACCTTTATAAGCATTCTTTTCTTGTCTGGTGCCATGTGAGACATGCTTTTCACCTTCCACCATGATTGTGAGGCCTCCCCAGTCACATGGAACTGTAAGTCCATTGAAACCTCTTTTTCTTCCCAGTCTTAGGTATGTCTTTATCTGCAGCATGAAAATGGACTAATACAGACCAGGTCTCCAATCCCTAGCCTGAGACTCTCTAATGCCAGTGGCTACCATCATTCCTAGGCCGCAGGATTCTGCAAAGTTTGCAATGAGCTAATTGAATCTACCATCTCTCCTCCCAGCACCTAGGTCTAGGAAAATGCTTGGGATGCTTCCTAGTGCTGTTCCTTCTCCCAGTTTCCTGGCCACTCTACAAGTTAGATCCAGGGCTTGGGAAGATCAAGGTGTTCTCCCATGGACTGGATTGCATGATTCCTCAGTGGGAAAGTGGATCACAGAGAGACCCTCATCTTCTTCTCTTGTACTGGGAATTCACTCACAGTTTGCAGCCAGACCTCCCCATGCAGGCTGCTCATCTACTTTCTTTCCCATATCTGAAATTTTCTTAACTTTTCTATTGAATTCCTATGTTCCTTTCCATATAAAAGCCCACAGTGTGAAACTCTACACATTACTTTGTTTCTTTCAAGTGGGTGAGGCATGCTACAAAATCCTCTAGTCTGCCATTAGCAAGATGACTGGATGATCTCTGAGGTCCCAAGTATGATTCTTTTCCCAAACTCCATCCTGATTTAGGAAAAGTAAAGGCAGATTCCCAGGACCCAGTCACATTCACAGCTATCTCTTTTAATCTTCACCACCACCCTGTGAGGACACATATTACTTTTGAAGTACACTCTTAACAAGTCTTCTCAAGTTTTCAGTATGTGCCCTGAGTTGAGATATTTATTTTGACCTTTCCGTTTATAAATGTATCTAATGCTGTTGGTAATAACAATTACACACCACAGTCCCTGAGGTCTTTTTTTAAAATGTCTTTCACACTGGTCTGTGGCCATGGCTATTCAGTCTCCCAAAATTTTGCCTTCACTTGGCACTTTAATTCATGTGATCACAGATTGTAATATAATTAGCTCCTTCACTAATATCTGCGATCAGGTGATGGACAGGCCTTATTTGCTTTTGAATTTTTATAGAGTTAAGTCTAAACATAGCTAGATAACCTACCCGGATTTTGGGTTTGGAACCCTAGGCTCATAGAAAATTCTGTTAATTAAGAAAGAAGAATTGGAATGACCTTACTTGGGGAAGACCAGTTTTTCCAAAACTGGGAAGGTGATAAGGATATCTGTAATATCTGTGTCTGAGATGCCTTCCCATTCATGTGCCACACTAAATAGGTGTCTGCACCCTTGACTGAGAGAATGGCTCCTGGGGGTCCTGTAGCAGATACTGAGATATGTGGCCTTCAAGCCTTGCAAAATGGAGAATGGTCCTGGACTCTTGCTTTGAATTAGAGAGATGAACCAGAAAACACCTGGCTCTGAATAAACAATGAAGTTTTTCAAAGCTTATCTGATGAGATCCTCAGTGATAGCCATAATGGGCAGAGGTCTAGAGTCTCTGTCTCTATCTTCTGTACAACAGAGAATGTAAATATTTGTTTTTGTACATGAGGTAATTGGTTTCCAAAATGTAAATGATATATCAAAATTTGAATCTAAGGATGGATAAAATCCTATACATTTGTTTAATAACTGTGTGCTGATTGATTCATTTTGTTGCCTGTAGAAAGCAACAAGGGACATAGTCTGGGGAAAACATTTTGCTTACATTGATGTTCAAATGAGTCCTTCAATTTGTGATTAGCTATAAGAATATAGCATTTCTCAGTGTCAAAATTTGTAAAATTTACATAAAAGAAACTATTTTAAGATTGACTGCGCTTATATTCTGTAGTAAGGACTATGCAATTCATTTGAACATGCAACGTTATGCAAAAAATTTAAAACTTATTTAAAGCTAAAAAAAACCCCACATAAAATCCTGGGATTGAATTTAATTCTGTCATTATATTTCTCAGTTCTGTACTTGGTATTTGTTTTAAAAAACAATTTCTAGTTCTTTGCTGAGCTTTTTATTATTTTTTGTTTGATTCAATAGAATTCATAATTGATTTTTGAAGAATTTTTATCATGACTGCTTTAAAATCCATGTCAGATGATCTATCATCTGATTCATCTTGGCCCTGGCATCAGTTGATTGACTTTTCTTGCTCAAGTTATTATTTTCCTCATTCTTTGTATGATGGATGACTTTTGATTGTGTCTAGATACTTTGCCTATTATGTTAGGAGACTCTCAGTCTTATTTAAATCTTTTATTTTTTCATGCAATTACCCTCTTTAGTTTTGATTTGCAGGCCATAGTGTAATTTGTGGATTATAGTTCTAATAGCAGTTGACTTTCACAGCCAGTTGAGTGCTATTTTGGCCTCCTTGATTTTCTGGTACAGATGGGGCTTCCACTGGTCTCTGCTTATGCTACATGAGGGGATGGAAGGGGTTACCCAGGTCTGGATCCTGGGTGTCTCCTGGTGGGAGAGGGCAATGGCAGGAATCCTTCCACTGATACTGTTTTCCCGCTCCATCCCGTTGCCCAGATTCTCTGGCCAGGTGAAGAGCATCTTGTGCCTACAGTGATAAAGAGGCTTCCCAAATATGGTCACTTGTTGAGCTGAGTTCCTTTTGTTTGGTTCTTCCTGTCCATTTTGGATCTCTTTTAGAAAGAAAGGAGTGTTGATAAAGAAAAGCGCTTCTCCCGCTTGCTTATTTTTGGTGGTGGTACCAATTGATCACCTTTGCTGATGGTATTGAACTCACCTGTTGTTACCAAGAAACTCCTGTCACTTTGCAGGAGGAATGAGTCTACCTGG
Source organism: Theropithecus gelada (assembly GCF_003255815.1). NCBI lineage: Eukaryota > Metazoa > Chordata > Mammalia > Primates > Cercopithecidae > Theropithecus > Theropithecus gelada. The sequence goes on from NC_037677.1 coordinate 50,551,869, forward strand.
GCTGCCTTCTGATGCTAGGTTAGGAGTCATAAGAAACAGTGCCTGGGTCACCTTCTGTTGTGGGTACGAGGCAAGATGTCCAACCATTGTGCATTCCTCCAGTCTTAGGGTCTCTTTAACCACTTTTCAGAATTCTTTGGTTGGCATGCAGCATGATGTCAAAATTTAAAACAGCATAGAAAGGCTGTTATAAATACCAGAGTCAGGATTCATACCCATCTTTCTAAGCCCAAATTCTATGTTCTTTCTGCTTTATTCAACTGCCAAATTTTAGGGGAACATTAAGGGAAAATATCCAGTAATTAACAGTAAAAACATCTCTCCATCCAGCCTCCATATTTGCTATAAGTGGTATGGATACAGATGTGATTCTTGGACAGAGAAACGCTATTTACCTGAACACCATTCACCAACATAATCATCCTCTGGTTTTCAAAGGCTCTTTTTTCTATGCTTCTTGAAGTTGCATTCCTCTGCTATACAATTAACACCTTTTAAGTAAGATGCCCTGAAGGTAACTTTAGTTTCTCAACATGGCAATGAGGTGGGAAGACACCTATTTTTCTTTTCATCTCACCTGAGGTTAAATCAAGTTAATCATCATCAAGGTATTTGAGATCCACTTGTTTATACATAGGATTACACTGCATCTGTTGTAGAACTGGTTATATAAATAGTCCAGTTATAGAATTCTTCTTTTCAAGTGAATTTATATGAAAAAAATGCAATTTATATTTAGAACAGAAGGAACAACTGTCCTCAACAATAGTCATCCTCAGCATGTTCATAGCTTCATGTATCATGTCATGAAAGAAAGTAATAAAATGGATCAGGATTAAGACAGCCTTCAAGAGCAGTCCTTTGTTAAGGCTAAATTTATCTTGGCACAATGGCCCCTTTATATAACACTACGGGATACATATCTAACTGCCTGGATAAAATCTGAAAAGAAATGGAACTTAAAAGGGAATCCTGTGAACAATGGATGGGTCTGCCGATGAAAGTAGGCCTGCAATAATCCCACTTCCTCTGTGAAAATTCTACTCTTCAGTGAAAGTGAGCAGAGATAGATCCTGTTATGGAATTCTGGGTCCCCCAGCTGGCTGAGAGCACCATTTCCTCGGGGATCTCTACTTTGCTTGTTTCCACGAAAGACATAACAAAAGTGTCTAAGTTTAAGAACACAAAGCGCATGGCTGAGTGAGTCCAGGCCTTTGTTGTATCCCCACTCAAGCAGGCAGTTTAAGTATGCAGTTTAAGAAGTCCAGAGAGGACTTTTGGAATCAGCTGATAAGTAATACAGGAAGAATTTTCTGTGTCTGTTGGGAGCTATATGTGCCCCTGGGCTGCTTTCCGTTTTTGAATTTAGAAGATACTATGCTAAGCTGGGCATGGTGGCTCACGCCTGTAATCCCAACACTTTGGGAGGCCAAGGCGGGCAGATCATGAGGTCAGGAGATGGAGATCATCCTGGCTAACATGGTGAAACCCCGTCTCTACTAAAAATACAAAAAATTAGCAGGGCACGGTGGCAGGCGCCTGTAGTCCCAGCTACTGGGGAGGCTGAGGCAGGAGAATGGCCTAAACCCGGGAGGCGGAGCTTGCAGTGAGCCAAGATCGCGCCACTTGCACTCCAGCCTGGGTGACGGGGCGAGACTCCGTCTCAAAAAAAAAAAAAAAAAAAAAAGATACTATGTTAGAGAATAGCAAACTGTACTTCTGTTCCCTTGGTTTGAAAACTCCCTTCCTTACTTCTCTGTCCTGAAGATCTCTTTCATTCTCTGAGGTCTAGTACAAATGCTGACTATGAGCTCTAGAGCCCATCACTGTGTCTCATTGAACTTTGCATAGTGATGTCTACCTCTTAGGGCACACATAGAGGAGCCTCCACTAGTTCTCTCCAGCTCATCCTTATATCTCAACACCAACCTTTCCTGACTCACAAACCTGGTCACTTTCATTGTCTATCATAATCAAGTGTCACACTTTGTAAAGTGCCCGTTTTTGTGATTGTTTCATTTGTATCTGTCTCTCCCACTGTCAGTTCTGTTTTTGCCTATTACATTCCAAGAACAAAGCATAGTGTTTGGCATACCTTTTGCAACAAAAGAATAGACAAGCCACCAAACATTTGTTGAATATTCAATTAACACTTTTTTTTTTTAAACTCAAACCGTCTTAATTAGCAGATCTTCAACAACAGCTTTTTACCAGTCCAACTGCGTTATATCCACGTCTGAATAAATGATCAAGGGATACTAACGAGAGCTCAAATTAACAGAAGCATTTATATTTACTGCAATGGTCCTTGCTGGGCATAATTTACTTGGCCCTAATATGCCAAATAAAACAAAAGCCTAAGCAACAGTAAGAGTAGTGTGAAGGTTCATGCTGATGACGTTTCAGAGTCTCGAGGCTTTGTCAAGTGCCAGGTAAAGAATCCTCCCACTTTTTGGGCTTCTCTATCATCTGGACACGTTTCACAGGGCTTTTGACTCCAGTTACTGAAAGGTTTCAGGCACCATTTGGGAGCAAGAAAAGGACATCAGTTTGTGTGTTTTCCAACCACGGCAATTACCACTCACCAGACAATGTGTGGAGAAAGTCAAAACCATTGGTACCAATGTATAATTTAGTCCAGTGGTTCTTGTTTTTAAAATTGGAATAATTTTGTTTTTGTCAATAAAAGTTTACTGATCCTAACTTTCTTTCATATGATGCTGGACCATTTCTACACAATTTCTTCCAGAAAACAGAAGAGGATGGAACAATTCCCAGTGAATTTTATAAAGCACTTATTACCCTGATACGAAAATAAAATAATAATAGTACAAAAGAGAAAACAACAAATCATTATCCCTCAAGAATATAAACACAAAAATTTCTAAGAAAATATTAGCACATAGAATTCAGCAATATGTAAAAAGAATTATACACTAGAACCAAATGCTTTTTCCACCCCCTAGGGATGTGAGGAAAGTTCAATATTTAAAAATCAATTAATGTATTTCATCATATTAACAGTCTAAAAAAAAGATTACATTATGCAGAAGCAGCATTGACAAAATTCAACACCAAGTCATGATAAAAACTCTCAGAAAAATAGAAATATAAGGAAATTTTATTCATCTGATTAAAAGCATCTACAAAAAACTACAGATAATATTATATTTTATGGTGAAAGAGTGAATGTCTTTCCCCTGAGATTGGGAACAAGGCAACAATTTATCTTTCATCATTCTTATTCAACATAGTGCTGGATATTGCAGCCAAAAGAATAAGACAAGAAAAGCAAATAAAAGAATACAGATTGATAAGAAAAAAACTGTCCCTATTTGCAGATGACATGAGATCTACATAGAAAATCTCCAGGAATCTACAAAACTTTTCTAGAACTAATAAGTCAGTACAGCAAACTCACAAGATACAAGCTACACCTACCAAAGTAAAATGTATTTCTACATACTAGCAAAGAATGTATGAACATAAAAATTAAAAGAACAATATCATATAAAATTGCTGCAAAAATGAAATACTTATACATAAATCTAACAAACACATTCATGACCTGTGGGAGAGACAGATACAAATGAAACAATCACAAAAAAAGGCACTTTACAAAGTGTGACATAGACTATGATAGGCAATGAAAGTGACCAGGTTTGTCAGTCAGGAAATGCTGGTGTTGAGATGTAAGAATGAGCTGGAGAGAACTAGTGGAGGCTCCTCTATGTGTGCCCTAAGAGGTAGATATCACTATGCAAAGTTCAGTAAGACACAGTGCTAGGCTCTAGAGCTCATAGTCAAGTGGATTAGAGGCGTGGGCTTATCTGGTCGTGCTGGAACCTCCCAATGCTCAAGGGGTACAAGTGTGTTGATATGCGCTGCTCAATCGTATCTTTTTAAAAGAATTCAAGGATGCTTGTACTCAGTATGGTCCTACTTCTCCATATGTTAAAATGGTATTACCGACTCTTTGTACTGAGGTCATTTTGCTTCCTTAGACTGGGATCTTTTGACAAAAGCTGTTCTAACTCTACCTCAGCATTTACAATTCCGTATCTGGTGGTCAGAGGAGGACTGTCTGCAGGCTCAGCTAAATCGGGCTGACAGCATTCCAATTACTCAGGCTCAGCTCACAGGCTCCAGTAATTACTGACACTACCACCCAATTAGGCTTTGATGCTCTCACCAGGGAACAAGTAACAAAGGTGTGTAAGAGAGCTTGGGATAAATTATGCACCCTGGGCCAAGCTCCTGTTTGTTTTACTACTGTTAAACAGGGTCACAGTAAATTACATCCTGATTTTATGGCTAAATTACAAGATGTTGTTGAAAATTCTGTCTTTGATGAGCGTGCTTAAGGTATTCTCGTTTGTATGTTAGCTTTTGGAAATGTGAACCATGAGTGTAAAATGACCATGCGTTCTGCCCAACGACAAAATTTACCTCAATTACATGTAGCATTGTTTAATTTAAACTTTCTAAATGTTCCTAAAGACAATCCTCTGACTGCAGCTGAACGCCACTATACAGGCAAAAAATTCTCCCTAAATGAAGGCAAGCCAGTGTTATGGAAAAACTCCCAAACCAATACCTGGAAACCTGGAACAATTATAATGTGGGGAAGAGGGTATGCTTGTGTTTCACCAGTGGATCATCTCTGAGGTCTAGTACAAATGCTGTCCCTCACATCCGTGATTCTTAACACCATGATAAATCCCATTTGAACTCTCTTCCTCTTTTTGATGCCAATCCTCCTTTATGGGACTCTGATTGGCATTATGATAATTCTTCTTGACCCAGGTCTGCCCTCTACCTCTTTGGCATTCCTGGGCACCTCGGATTTCTTCTTTACAGAGGAGAACATTGGGCATTGCCACCGCTGCTCCTCTCCCTCAGTATCAAGGTAGATTCAAACATTCTGCTTTGTTTACTTCCAACCTGACTATTCTTATACAGAGTTGTGTTAAGCTTCCTTATATGCTGTTAGTGGGAAATATCAAAATTTGGACGAACAATCAAACTGTCCAATGCATTAATTGTCATTTATACACTTGTGTTAACTCCTGTTTTGACTTGAAGAAAAGTGTAATGTTGGTTTGAGCTTGAGAAGGAATCTGGATACCGGTAACTTTACTCACACCTTGGGAATCTTCCCCTTCAGTACATTTAATTAATGAAGTGTTACAGTGAATTCTCAAAAGATCTAAGAGATTTGTTTTCACTTTAATCTCTGTGATCATGGGCCTAATTACAGTCACTGCACTGGCCACCACTGCTGGAGTGGCATTACACCGATCTATTCAAATGGCTCATTTTGTTAATGACTGGCAAGCCAATTCCACCCAAATGTGGAATTCTCAACAGGGCATTGATCAAAAATTAGCTAATCAAATTAATGATTTAAGACAGTCTGTTATTTGGCTTGGAGATTGGCTAATGAGTCTCAAACATCACATGCAAATGCAGTGTGATTGGAATACTTCTGATTTCTGTATCACACCATATTCCTAAAACGAGACTGATCATTCATGGGAAATGGTCAAAGAACACTTTCTGGGTAGGGAAGATAATTTATCCTTGGACAAAACTAAAGAAACAATTTTTTGAAGCCTCTCAAGCTCATTTATCCCTTGTGCCTGGAGCTGATGTGTTAGATCAGATAACAGAAAGTCTTTCTGGACTAAACCCCATGACTTGGATTATGTCTACTGGGGGCTCCACTGTAGTAAATTTTGGAATCATGTTTCTCTGTTTAATTGGTTTGTTTTTAGTGTGCTGGACCAGTCAAAGAATCCTGCGTCAAAACTGAGAGAATGAACAAGCCTTTATCGCCATGGCATGTTTATATAAAAAGAAAGGGAGAGACGTTGTGGGAAGTCAGGGACCCCGAATGGAGGGACTGGCTGGAGCCACAGCAGAGGAACATAAATTGTGAAGATTTCATGGACATTTATCAGTTCCCAAATAATACTTTTAAAATTTCTTATGCCTGTCTTTAATCTCTTAATCCTGTTATCTTTGTAAGCTAAGGATATATGTCACCACAGGACCACTGTGATAATTGTGTTAACTGTACAAATTGAGTGTAAAATGTGTGTTTGAACAATATGAAATCAGTGCACCTTGAAAAAGAACAGAATAACAATGATTTTTAGGGAACAATGGAAGACAACCATAAGGTCTGACTGCAGGGTCGGGCAAAAAGAGCTATGTTTTCCTTCTTGTAGAGAGCCTATAAGTGGATGTGCAAGTAGGAGAGATATTGCTAAATTCTTTTCCTAGCAAGGAATATTAATATTAATACCCTGGGAAAGGAAAGCATTCCTGGGGGGAGGTCTATAAATGGCTGCTCTGGGAGTATCTGTCTTATGCAGTTGAGACAAGGACTGAGATATGCCCTGGTCTCCTGCAGTATCCTCAGGCTTATGAGGGTGGGGAAAAAACTCCACCCTGGTAAATTTATGGTCAGACTGGTTCTCTGCTCTCAAACCCTGTTTTCTGTTGTTTAAGATGTTTATCAAGACAATACATGCACCACTGAACATAGACCCCTATCAGTAGTTCTACTTTTTACCTTTTGTCCTGTTCCCTCAGAAGCATGTGATCTTTGTTAGACCCTTATTAGTAGTTCTGCTTTTTTCTTTGTACCTACTCCTTGTTCTTATACCCCTCTCCTTTTTGAAATCCTTAATAAAAAACTTGCTGGTTTGAGGCTCAGGTGGGCATCACAGTCCTACCGATATGTAATGTCATCCCTGGTGGCCCAGCTGTAAAATTCTTCTCTTTTTACTCTTTCTCTTTATTTCTCAGCTGGCCAACACTTATGGAAAATAGAAAGAACCTATATTGAAATACTGGGGGCAGGTTCCCCGAATATTGAAACTATGAAACTCTGATGAGTTCAAAGAAAGTATATCATGTTCATGGATTGGAAGATTTAAAATATTAACAATATCAATTTCCTCTAAGTGATATTCAAGTTTAAAGTAATTTCTATCAAATCACAATACAATTTTTACAGATATAGAAAGAATTATTCTAAAATTTATGTAGAAAGACAATAGAACTAGATAAAAATAACTTTGGGAGAAATTATTCCCAATTTCAATAGTTGTTATATGTAGTAATCAAGACTTTGTGTTGGCTGGGTGCAGTGGCTCATGCCTGTAATCACAGTGTTTCTGGAATTGATTCCTTCTGGTGAGTTCTTGGTCTCACTGACTTCAAGAATGAAGCTACAGACCCTCACGGTGAGTGTTATAGCTGTTAAAGGTGGTGTGTCTGGAGTTTGTTCCTTCAGATGTTCAGACGTGACAGGAGTTTCTTCCTTCTTGGGGGGTTTGTGGTCTCGCTGACTTCAAGAATGAAGCTGCAGACCTTCACAGTGAGTGTTACAGCTCTTAAAGATGGTGTATCCAGAGTTTGTTCCTTCAGATGTTCAGATATGTCTGGAGTTTCTTCCTTCCAACGGGTTCGTGGTCTTGCTGACTTCAGGAATGAAGCTGCAGACCCTCACGGTGAGTATTACAGCTCATAAAGGTAGTGTGGACCCAAAGAGCAAGCAACAGTGATTTATCGTGAAGAGCGAAAGAACAAAGCTTCCACGGCCTGGAAGGGGACCAGAGCGGGTTGCCGCTGCTGGCTTGGGTGGCCAGCTTTTACTCCCTTATTTGACTCCACCCACATCCTGCTGATTGGTCCATTTTACAGAGCACTGATTGGTCCATTTTAGAGTCTGATTGGTCCATTTTTACAGAGTGCTGATTGGTGTGTTTACAAACCTTTAGCTAGACACAGAGTGCTGATTACTGCATTTTTACAGAGTACTGATTGGTGCATTTACAAATCTTTAGCTAGACACAGAGTGCTGATTGCTGTGTTTTTGCAGAGTGCTGATTGATGCATTTACAAACAGAAAAGTTAGCTAGACAGAAAAGTTCTCCAAGTCCCCACTTGACCCAGGAAGTCCAGCTGGCTTCACCTCTCACCAGGACTTTGGAAGGCCAAGGCAGGTGGATCACTTGAGTCCTGGAGTTTGAGACCAGCCAGGGAAAGATAGTGAGACCCCCATCCCTAAAAAAATTGCAAAAATCAGCTGGGAGTTGTGGCACATGCTTATGGTCCCAGCTACTTGGGAGTTGGAGGTGGGAGGATTCCTTAAACCCAGGAGGGAGAGGTTGCAGTGAGCTGAGATTGCACCATTGCACTCCAGCCTCGGTGACAGAGTGAGACCCTGACTCAAAAAAAAAAAAAAAAAAATAGACTGTGTGTCATTGGTGGAGGTATAGTTAAGTAGCTAATGGAACAGAATAGAGAACCCAGAAATATAATCACACAAATATGCCCAACGACTGATTTTTGACAAAGATTCAAAAGCAATTCAATGGAGGAAAGACAGCCTTTTTTATAAATGGTACTAGAGAAGCTGGACATCCCTTTGCAAGAAATGAAACTTGATATGTGTCTCACGTTAGAAAAAATTAATTCAAAATGGATTATGAATTTAAATGTTAAATGCAAAACTACAAATCTTTAAAAAATAGAAAATTGTCAAAATCTAGAGTAAGAAAAAGAGTTTTTTGACTTGACAGCAAAAGACACAATTTATAAAAAGAAATACTGATAAGTTAGACTTCATTAAATTTAAAAATGTTTTCTCTGTGAAATATCCTACTAAGATGATAAAAGACAAGGTACATTGTAGGATAAAAGATATGTAAACAAAATATCCAACATATCTAACAATATCTAGACTATATAAAGAACTCTCAAAGCTAAACAAAATTACAAACATACAATTAGAAAATGGTCAAATTAAATGCAGAGAAATGTCATTAAAATATACAATAGCATATGAAAAGATGCTCAACATTATTAGCCATTGGGGAAATGGCAATTAAAACCTCAATGAGATATCACTACCCATTTATCAGAATGTCTAACAAAGTAATTAATTGAAGAAGGGACAACATTGCATGCTGACAAGAATGCAGACAAATGGATCTCCCATTCATTGCTGCTTGGAATGTGAAAGGTACAGTTACTCTGCAAAACAGTTTGTCAGTGTCTTATAAAACTAAATATACAACTACCATATGACTCAGCAAGTGCATTCCAGGGCATTTATGCTAGAAAAAACAAAAATGTTGCTTACACAAACACCTGTACATGAATGTTTATAGCAGCTTTATTCATAATAGTTCCAAATTTGGAAACTATGTATATATTCTTCAATAAGTGAATAGTTAAACCAACTGTGATACATCCATATCATGGAATACTACTCTGCAGTAAAAAGAAACCAAATATTGATACACACAACAGCCTGGATGAATTTCCAGATAATCATGCTGAATAATAAAGAAGACAATTCCAAAAGTTTCCATACTATATGATTATACTTATATGATATTCTTGAAATGACAAAATTATAGAGATGGAGAAGAGATTGGTGACTGCCAGGGGTTAAGCAGAGGGCAGGACTAAGAGGGAAATGGCTATGGGAATAAAAAGGTGAATGAAGGATCCTCATGTGATGAAAATGTTCCATATTTTGAATATAGATTTTAGTGTAGTGGGTGGTAGTATTGTACAATGGTTTTCCAAGTTGTTATTACTGGGGAAATTGGTCAATGTGTACATGAGATCTCTCCATATTATTTCTCACAGCTGCATATGAATCTGTAATAGTCTCCAAATATGTTTAACTAAAAAAGAGCAAGCTAGATTTTTTTTTTTTTAACTCAAGGAAGTAAATAATGAAAACAAAAATTTCACAAACCTGAAATTAAGTTAGAAAAGTCATTTTGGGAAGAATTGAACCATTTTCATATTTCCCAAATCCTTTTTTAAAATTGTATTATTGTGGTAAAAAATATATATTGTCAACCTAAGAAACACAGAGATTCCCTAAAGGTAATGAGTTTATTCAGGAATGTGCAGAGGATTTGCAAATCTAGGCTCTAAGGGCTATGAGGATCATAAGTATATCTAGAGGGACAAGGCAAGGGGAAGCTTTTAAAGGCAAAAGAAAAAAGTACATGTAATTTGTTTTAAAACAAAGAACACTGGGCACAGGGCCTTATTGCAGGAGTTGATGTCAGTTCATTAGTGGAGACAGTGTGTCACACAAGTATTCTCGTGCATCCAGCTAGCTGTCCTTGTGACTCATGATGCAAACTGCAGTTTATAAAGTCCTTGGCAAATGTTCTTGTTGTAGGCATACATGCGTAAGAGCCCTTTAGGGTCTTTGTAATAGATTTTTTTTCACAGTCGTGTGTATATGAGAGTTCTCCCTTCTCAACCTCCGGGCTTTATTTATTTATTTTGTTGGAGTTTGGTACAAGCTACTCCATTTCAATTCTGACACCTTGCACAGTATCATAACATTTACCATTTGAACTGTTAAATGTATAGTTCAGTGGCAGTAAGTACACATTCATATTGTTGTGCAGCCATGACCAACATCCATCTCTAGAACTTTCTCATCTTGCAAAACTGAAACTTCATACCCATTAAACAGTAACTATCCAATCCCCAAAAGATGTAATGCTTCACAAAATTTTATGTGATCCTTGTGTAGAGGCCATGCTAATTTACTCAGTATCATTTCAATTTTAGTATATGAGCTGACAAATTGAGCACCCAAATTCCTTCCTATTGGTGGCTGTTTTTTTTTTTTTCCCATCTGTATGTGATAGTACCTGGGTGGCAACCCGAAGACATCATCCTGGTGGCTCTATGATTTGCTTAACACGCTGTGGTTAAAAGCCAGTTGTTTAATCTGATTATTTTGCCTTGAGGCAACTTTACAGATATTTTAAAGAATATGTTTGTAAGTAAGTTGATTCAATTTGGAAATATCTGTCTTCTTTCTCCATTTTTCCTGTTTGCTCTATAAGACATATGGTTGGGTAACCAGAGATGCTCATTTTTTTATCCTGAAAATTTTGTGTGCTTGTGAATTATATGGACATGGAGAAGTTTTGAGGGCAGGACAGTTCCTTCATAATGTGAGAAATCAACTATTTAGTACATCTTCTAGAACATTTTTGTTTCTCTTTTTAAATGTATAGGATTTTAAGTCTTCTGTTTTAAAAGGTTTCTTCTATGTATAATTCTTTTCAAAGGTACCTTGAACTCTAGAAATATTTAACAGACTATGTTCTAATTTCTCCAGTTCAGTTGGGGGATACGTTTTTTAAACCTGTGCCAAAAATTTAAATAAATTTCTCAGATATTGAAATATACTGAGTGCTTAATGTTGTTTTACCTTGCCGTGAAAAGTGGTTGCATTTCCTTTTTTTTCTCTTCTGGGACATATTTTTTCAAATCAATTGGACAAATATCTAGGACTATGATTGCTGGATCATATGATAAGACTACATTAGCTTTATAAGAAACTGCCAAAATTTCTTTCAAAATGGCTATAGTATTTTGCATTCCCACAAGAAATAAACAAAAGTTTCTGTTGCTCCAGATCCTTGCCAGTATTTGGTATTTTCAGTTATGATTTTTTTAATTTTAGCCATCCTAACTGGTGTATTGTGGTATCTCATCATTTTTTTTTTTAAATTTGCAATTACCTAACGACAAATAGTTCTGAGAACTTTTTTCATATGCTTATTTTTCATCTGTAAATGTTCTTGGTGACATATCTGTTCAGAACTATACATTGTTGTATTGAGTTTGCTAATATTTTGCTGAGGATTTTTGTGTTTATGTTCATAAGAGATACTGGTCTATAGATTTCCTTTCTTGTAATGTCTTTATTTGGATTGGCTATTAGGGTAATGCTATGGCCCACTGAATGAATTTTTCATTTTCAGGCTTTATTCTGCCTGTAGAAATTAGTAGTTCCTTAGCTCAAATTCTTCAGTGATTAATTTTGTTTGGTGATCAGTTTTATTTATTGAAATAGTCTGTTTTGGCTATGCTAGGTCATCTGGCCTTTTATATAAATTTTCAAATTACCTGGTTTGTATTTGTAACTAATTTTCTTCATATTTTGGTAGAAATTATAGTATGCTTATATTTTAATTTGAGGAAAATTGACACCTTTACTCTGTTGAATATTCCAAAACATGAACACATTGTCTTTCCATTTATTTAGGTCATCTTTGATTTCCTTCACCAGCATTTTAAAGTTTTTAGAATGTAGATTCTCTATATTTTTGATTCAATATATACTTAAGTGTTCCTTGTTTGTAGTAATTGTAAATGGTATTGTGTTTTAAAATTTGATTTTCAATTTTTCATTACTAGTTTATAGAAATTTTCAATTTTTTTGAATTTCTCTTATATCTTATGACCTTGTCACTTATTAGTTCTAGAAATTGTTTTTCTTTTTTTTTGGTAGATGCCTTATAATTGTCATACCATCTACAATTACAAACAATTTTATTCTTTCTTTCCAGTCATTATGATTTATTTCTTTGCCTTGCTTTATTACGCTGGCTAAGACTGAAACATACTGTTAAATATGTGTGGTAACAGTGAACAACTTTGCTTTATTTCTAATCTTTGGAGTAAAACATTTAGTATATCAATATTAAGTATGATGTTAATTGTAGGCTTTTCATGAATGCTTTTTATCAGGTTGAGGAAGTTTTTTTTATTTCTAATTTCTGAGAGTTTTATTATCAATTTATTTTTGTAAAATATTTTCACTGTATCAATTGATATCTTGCAATATTTTTCTTTAAAAAATTAATGTGATAAATTATATTGATAAATTTTTATATATTGAACCAAATTTTCATCCTCGGGGAGAAAAAAATCTCTTGGTTGTGGCATACATTCTTTTTATATGTTCTGGATTGGATTTGCTAATATTTTCTTGGGAATATTTGCATCTTTATTCATGAAGGACATTAGTCTTTAAAAAACATCTTTAATTTTTGTATCAGGTGTTGGCTTTATAAAGTGAATCCAGGCAGGGATCCATGATCTCATCTCACTGCTGCCTGAGACACAGACATGGCTTCCGTTCATAAGTCCCTATTAAATCTTTCTTTCTAAGAAACTGTATTTGTCAGTCTTTTTTCTTTGACTTCTCAGCTTCCTCAGACTTTGGGTTAGTGTATTAGTCTATTTTCAAACTGCTGTAAAGAACTTTCCAAGACTGAGTAATTTATAAAGAAAAGAGGTTTAGTTGATTCACAGTTCCACATGGTTGGGGAGACCTCAGGAAACTTACACTTATGGTGGAAGGGGAAGCAGGCCTCTCTTACGTGGCAGCAGACAAGAGAGAGTGTGTAGAACAGGAATTGTCAAATGCTTATAAAACCATCAGATCTCATGAGAACTCACTCACTATCATGAGAAAAACATGGGAGAAACCACCCCCATGATCCAATCACCTCTCACTAGGTCCCTCTCTCAACAAGTGGGGATTATGGGGATTACAATTTGAGATGTGATTTGGGTGGGGACGTAGAGCCAAATCATATCAGGTAGGTTTGCATAGAACTGCCCACTGTGAAACTTGTGGAAAGGCAGGCCAGGAGCTGAGAGACCAAGAAATGGGCAAAGGGAAAGAATCAACCATAGAAGAAGTCCATGGGGAACATCCCAGGTGGCAGCCATTTCTATTTGGAATAGTGTGGCTCTACTTTTTAGATGCTTCTGCATGAGTATAGGGATGCCTTGCAAACACCAGCATGTTTAGAGAAATTGTTAATTGTGAGCCATCTATCACCCTGTGGTAAGGAATGGTGATGAGCAGCCACTGCAGCGGATGGCCACTTCTGTGGACTGCCTATTTGGCAACAGAAGCCCAGCTGGCAGAAGCAAAGTAAAATGGCTTCAGTAGGAATTACAATTGGAAAAAGTTTCTCTTTAAAGAGCTTGATAGTAAAAAGTTGACTTAGTTAAAACTAATATCTGGGCTGTATATATATATCTATGTATTGTTTTAAGGCCTCTGTTCTCTCTAAAACTTCTCAGTCAACTGAATCCTGACTGTGCCTCTACTTCCTTCTGCCTGTCCCTCCTTCCTCTTGCCATCCTCAATGCCACATGAGGGAACAACAACAAAAAAAGAATTATGACAGCCTGGGATCCCTTGGGGAAAATGGAAAAGGCCCCAGATTTCTCTTTTGGGGAGAAACCTGTTTTTCTTCATGGTACCCCCAAAGTTGTAAGTGGACAGATAAAATTCTGCTCACTTTTGTATTGAATTCTCTTTGGCTTTTGGGGGAGTACCATAGATTGATTGACACTGGGAGAGGATTTGACGTTGATGTGTGTTTGATGGTTGGTAACGTGATGGTGGGCAAGAGCTACAGTGTTGGAGGTGACTAAGGGCAGTTATTTGGAGGAGATGGTCATTGCTACAGGGGGCTGCTAAATTCTTTGTATGTCTGGATAAGAAAAGCATGGGCTAGACCCTAAAAACTGCATGCTTTCCTTAAAGAACTCTATCCTAAAATCAGTAATCTAACTAAGAAACAAGCTAAGTTGAAAAGACCACCTATCAAACTAAATCAGTTTTGAAACTCTTTGTAAAAGTAATTTACATATTTAAAAGAAATCTCAATTTTTAAAGGCTTACCTGTCTCTGCACTTAAACTACTAGGAACTTTCTGGGGAAGAGAATGGCTTAAAGTTTACATAACAAACCCTACTTTTGTTTAGATCTAAGTTTTGTATCTTTGAGATGTAAATTTCCTACCTAGTTCCCCCTGAGTCCTGTCTTTGGAGATGCAAATTTAAAGTTACTTCCCTAACAATTGTTTAGGGCATAAAACAGCTATTTAAGAGATTGACAGTCTAAAGTTGGGTTGAAACTTTGAAAACTGGGAAATAAAAACCTTATAAACATAAGATCTGCTTCTTTCTACATGTCTGTTATGTTAATATATGTCCTACGCAAGTATATTTCACTATAAAATGCACAAACAAGCTCTAATCAATTGGCTTAAAGAGAAATTAAGCACGGAAATCAAATATTTTATTAGAAAGATTAAAAGTTAGCTCAATTGCATGTTAGTTCACATGCTTTAATAATCTTTGGTAAATAAAACTAATTTCAAAATTCTCTTCAATAATTTAAAATCTGAAAGTCATGCTATGGTAAATTAAGTACTTCTAGAGTTTTTACTAGAAATTTGGGTTACTAAGAGTTAGACTAGTAGTTAATACATGTAATCAAAACTGCTCAATATAGGAGAAACTATTCTACATACAGAGTGTTTATATAAAGAAAAATATATGATTTTGAGAAAGAAGTTTATGAAAACACTAAGATGAGGTTTTGCTTAAAGTAAAAGTAATTTTGTCTAGTTGAGAGGCTATTTGTAGGTTGTTTCAAATGAAGAAAAAAATGATACAGATAAAACTAAATGGATAGAAAAAGAAAAGATAAAAGGGCGGAAATGAGAAAGCTTTGATTCCTGGGTGACTGCATGGTCATCCACGGTACAGAGCTGTAGCTGTGCTGCATCACGTTCACAAAAGGTGAAAGTTACCAGTGGAATTTAGAGATGGGTCAAATGCCTGGGGATTTGGTTCAATGGATGCATAAAAAGAAGCAAACTAAGATGCAAAAAGCAAAATATTCAATCCCTTGGTTAGTATTATCTATAATTGCTAAAATGAAAGAAAGAAAGTGTTGGGTTGAGTTTTGAGACTACACTAAGCTTGGCTGTAGGTCTCTCTGAGCTCAGATTGCTAGCCTCAAAGCTACCTACGAAGGGAAAAAAGTTATGCCAGGGACAAAATAAAATGACTCTGAGTCCTGTGGTTACCAAAAAGGTAATCAGTGGTGGGGTGGTTGGGGCGGGGGTGAGGGAGTCAAAACTAAGTAACTATTAAAACGAGAAAGTAAAATGTAAAAAAAAAAAAAAAAAACAAAAAAGTTTCATTTTGTGGATTGATATCAGCTTCCTGAGAAACCTTTACTAAAGTGGATCATGGGAGTAACTACTTTGGGATCAGTGTGTTTGATTTTGAATGCTGTAGAGCAGAAGAGCATTGAACAGGTGCAGATGATTAGTGATGTTGAACATTTTTTCATATACATATTGTCTATTTGTATGTCTTTTTTTTTTTTTTGAGAATCTATGTCCAGATACTTAGCCCACTTTTAAACTGAATTATTGTTATTATATTTCTTTTAAGTTTTTTGAGTTCCTTGAATATTCTGGATATTAGTTCCTTGTAAGATGAATAGTTTGCAAATATATTTTTTTCATTGAACAGGTTGTCTCTTCGCTGTGTTGATTGTTTCCTTTGCAGTGCAAAAGCTTTTTAGTTCAATATAGTCCTATTTGTCAATTTTTGTTTTTCTTTTTGGCTTGTGCTTTTGGAATCTTAACCACAAAATCTTTGCCTAGACTAATGTCCTGGAGTTTTTCCCCTGTGTTTTCTTCTAGAAGATTTAGAGTTTTGAGTCTTACATTTAAGTCTTTAATTCATTTTGAATTGATTTTTATATACAGTAAAATATAGAGTTCTAGTTTCATTCTTCATATGGATATCCAGTTTCCCAACACCATTTATTAAAGAGGGTATCTTTTTCTCAATGCATGTTCTTGGTGCCTTTATCAAAAATCAGTGGGCTAAAATATGTAAATCTATTTCTGGGTTCTCAATTCTGTTCTGTTGGTTTATATGCCTATTTTTATAACAATATCATACTGTTTTGATTACTATAGCTTTGTCATATGTTTTGAAGTCAGATAGTGTGATGCCTCAAGATTTGTTTGTTTTGCTCAAGATGTCTTTGGCTATTTGGGCACATTTTGCTTCCACATGATTTTTAAAACTTTTTTTCTATTTTTGTGAAATATGCTTTGATATTTCATAAAGATTGCATTGAATCTGTAGGTTGCTTTGGGTAATATGGTTATTTTAGCAAGATTAAGTCTTCTAATTTGAGAGCATAGAATGTCTTTCCATTTGTTTGTGTCCTTTTCAGGTGATATCATCAGTTTGCCATTTTCCTTATATAAGTCTTTCACTTCCTTAGATAAATATATTCCTAAGTATTTTATTTTATTTTATTTCATTTGTAACCATTGAAAATGATATAGTCTTCTTGATTTCTTTTTCAGTGAGTTCATTCTCAGCTTAGAGTAATAGTAAGTTTTGTATGTTGATTTTGTATCCTGAGACGTTACTCAATTGATGAGATCTAAGACATTTTGGTAGAGACTTTAGTTTAGTTTTTTTTTTTTTTTTTTAAATATAAGAACATGTGTTCTGAAAAAAGGAATAATTTGACTTTCTTTTTCCAGTTTTGATGACTTTTATTTCTTTCCATTGCCAAGTAGCTCTGGTTAGAACTTCCAGTACTATGTTTAACAGCAGTGGTGAAAGAGGGCAACCTTGTCTTATTTCAGTTCTTAAAGAATAGGCTTTCAGCTTTTCTCCATTCAGTATGATGTAGCTGTGTGTTTGTCATAAATACATTTTATTATTTTGAGGTATGTTCTTTCAATGCCTACATTATTGTAAGCTTTTTTCGCAGAAGATATTGAATTTTATAGAATTCTTTTTCTGAATCTATTGAGATGATCAGATGGCTTTGTTCTTCATATTTTGATGTGAATGGCTCACATTTATTGATTTGCATATGCTGAACCATCCTTACATTACTGGCATAAATCCCATTTGATCATGGTGTATTCTTTTTGATATGCTTTTGGATTTGGTTTGGTTGTATTTTTTTAAAGATTCTTGTGTTTACATTTATTAGAAATATTAGCCTGTAGTTTTCTTTTTTATTGTGTCCTTGTATGGTTTTCATATTAATGCAACTCTGCCCTCATAGAATAAGTTGGAGAGAATTCCCTCCTCTTTAATTTTTTGGAATAGTTTTAGGAGAATTGCTTTTATTCTTTGTAAGTCTAGTAGAGTTTGGCAGTAAAATCATAACATTCTGGGCTTTTCCTTGTTGGGAGACTTTTGAATACAGATTCAATCTTGATACCTGTTATTGGTCTGTTCATGTTTTCTATTTTTTCCTGATTCAAGATTGGTAGGTTTATATGTCCATTAGTTTATTTACTTTCCCAGTGTTTTCCAGTTTATTTCTGTATACTTGTTTGTAGTACTCTCTGGTGATCTTTTGCATTTCTGTGCTATCAGTTGTCATGTTACCTCTTTGTTTCTGATTTTGTTTATTTGGTTATATTATCTTTTTTGCTTGGTCAATGTAGCTATCAGTTTATAAATTTAGTTTATCTTTCAAAAAACCAACTTTTTATTTCATTCATTCTTTGTATGGTTCTTCTTTGTTCTTTATTATTTTTTTCCTTCCACTCATTTTGGGCTTGCTTTGTTCTTGCATTTCCAGTTAATTGAGGTACATTTTAGCTTGATTATTCAAAACCATTAAAATTTTTTGATTTAGGCATTTATTACTATAAACTTTTCTTTAGCACTACTTTTGTTGTATTACATAGGTTTTGGTATTTTTTGTAAATTTTTATTTGTTTTAATACGTTTTTTTAAATTTTCTTTTATTCTATTTGTATCTTTACAGGTGAAGTTAGTCTCTTGTAGGCAGCATGTAGTTGAGACATTTTTTTTCAATACATTCAGCTATTTTATACCTTTAAATGGAAAATTTAATCCATTTTATTAAAGATTATTACTGATATGTAAGAAGTTATCCTGTCATTTTGTTAATTTTTTTCTGGTTGTTTTGTGCATGCCTTCTTCCTTTATTTCTTTCCTGTTATTTATCATTGTTATTTGGTGGTAGTGCTAACTTTGAGTTCTTTCTCTTATTCATTTTTGTGTTTGCTTTATTAATATGTTTTGTTCCTTTGTGTTTTCATAATGGTAGATACTGTCCTTTTGCTTCAATGTGTAGAATTCCCTTAAGAATTTTTTGCAGGGCTAGTCTACTGGTGATGCATTCCCTTAGTTTTTACTTGCCTGGAGAAGGTTTTACTTCTTTTCATTTATAAAGTATAATTTGCTGGCTATAGTATTTTTGGCTTAGTTTTTTTATTTTATTTTATTTTTTTTTTAGTACTTTGAATATATCATTCCATTCTCTTCTGGGCTGTAGAATTTCTACTGAAAACCAGTTTGAAGTCTGATGGGAATTCCTTACATGTGACTAGACAATTTTTTCTTGCTGTTTTTAGAATTATCTCTTTGTCTTTGTGTATTAGGCCTTTCTTGCTTTGCTATAAAAAATATCTGAGACTAGGTAATTTACTAGAAAAGAGGTTTAATGGGTTCACAATTCTGCAGGCTATTCAGAAATCATAACACTGGTCCCTGCTTCTGGGGGGCCATCAAGAAGCTTTTACTCATGGCAGAATATGAAATGGGAGCACGTATATAATGTGGAAAAAGCAGAAGGAAGTAGTAGGGGTGGAGATGTCACATATATTTTTTTTTTCTTTGAGACAGACTCTTACTCTGTTGCCCAGGCAGAATACAGTGGTGTGATCTAGACTCACTGCAACCTTTGCCTCCCAGGTTCAAGCAATTCTAGTGGCTCAGCCTCCTGAGTAGCTGGGATTACAGGTATGTGCCACCCTGCCTGGTTAATTCTTGTATTTTTAATAGACACGGGGTTTCACCATGTTGGCCAGGCTGGTCTTGAACTCCTGACCTCAGGTCATCCATCTACCTTGGCCTCCCAAAATGCTAGGATTGCAGGCATGAGCCACCATGCCCGGCCAGATTTCACATACTTTTAAGTGATTAGATCTTATTGGAATTCAGAGCAAGAGCTCACTTATCACCAATGCTATGACAAAAACCAAGGAATCTTCCCCCATGATGTAAACATCTCCATCCAGGCCCTACTTACAACACCGGGGATTACATTTCAACATGAGATTTGGGCAGGGACAAATATCCAAACTATATCATTGTGCCCCTAGCCTCTCCTAAATCTCATGTCCTTTTTACATTGCAAAATACAGTTACCTTTTCTCAGTAGTCCCCCCAAAGTCTTGCCTCATTCTAGCATTAACTCAAAAGTTCAAAGCCCAAAGTCTCATCTGAAACAAGGAAAATTCCTTCTGCCTATGAACCTGTGAATTCAAAGGCAAGTTATTTACTTCCAGGATTTAATGGTGGTATAGGCACTGGGCAAATATTCCTATCCCCAAAGGGAGATATTGGCCAAAAGAAAGGGGATACAGGTCCCATGTAAATCCACAATTCATCAAGGAAGTCATTAAACTTCAAAGCTCCAAAATAATCTCTTTTTACTCCATGTCCCACATCCAGGGCATACAGGTTCAAGGGGTGAGCTCTCAAGGCCTCAAGAATCTCCACCTGTGTGGCTTTGCAGGGTTCAGCCCCCAAGGCTTCTCTCACAAGTTGTTGAATGACTGGCTTTTCCAGGTGCAGGGTGCAAGCGGCCAGTGAATCTACCATTCTCGGGTCTGGAGGGCAGTGGCCCCTGCTATGGTTTGGCTGTGTCCCAATTCAAATCTCATCTTGGATTGTAACTCCCATAATTTCCATGTACTGTGGGAGGCAGTTGGTGGGAGATAATTGAATCATAGGGGTGGTTTTTCTCCATACTGTTCTTGTGGTAGTAAATAAGTCTCATAAGATTTGATGGTTTTATAAAGAAGAGTTTTTCTGCACAAGCTCTCTTCTTTTCTTGTCTGCTGCCATGTGAGACATGTCTTTCACCTTCCATCATGATCATGAGGCCTCCCCAGCCATGTAGAACTGAGTCCATTAAACTTCTTTCTTTTGTAAATTGCTCAGTTTCAGGTATGTCTTCATCAGCAGCATAAAATAGAACTAATACAGCACCATTCTCACAGCTCCACTAGGCAGTGATCCAGTGGGGATTCTGTGTGGGGGCTCCAGGACCACATTTCCCCTTGTCGCTGCCCTAGTAGAGGTTCTCTGTGAGGGCTTATCCTTGTCAGCAGGCTCCTGCCTCAGCACCCACATTTTTCCATACATTCTTTGAAATCTCGGCAGAGGGGATAATAAGGTTGGCTCAATGTGCCCACCCAAATATCGCGATGAATTATATTAATCCCCACATGTCAAGGGTAGGACAGGGTGGAAGTAATTGGATCATGGGAGTGGTTTTCCCATGCTATTCTCATGACAATGAGTAAGTCTCACAATAGCTAATGATTTTATAAGAATCTGGCATTTCCCCTGCTAGCATTCATTCTCTCTCCTGCCACCCTGTGAAGAGGTGCCTTCTGCCATGTTTGTAAGTTTCCTGAGGTCTCCACAGCACTGCAGAAAACGGAGTCAAAAAAAATCTTTTTACTTTGTAAATTACTCAGTCTTTGGTATTTCTTCATAGCAGTGTGAAAATGGGCCAATGCAATAAGTTGGTTCCAGGAGTGGGGTGTTGCTATAAAGACACCCAAAAATGTGGAAGTGACTTTGGAACTGGGTAACAGGAAGAGATTGGAAGTTTAGAGGTTCGGAAGAAGCACAGAAAAATGTGGAAAAGTTTAGAACTTCCTAGAGATTTGGAGGGCTCAGAAGTCAGGGAGATATGGGAAAGTTTGGAACTTCTAAAGACTTGCTGAATTGCTTTGATCAAAATTCTGGTGGTGATATGGACAATGAAGTCAAGGTTGAGATGGTCTCAGATGGAGATGAGGAACTTCTTGGGAACTGGAGCAATGGTGACTCTTGCTATGCTTTAGCAGAGAGACTGGCAGCACTTTGCCCCTGCCCTAGAGATCTGTGGAACTTTGAACTTGAGAGAAACCATCTAGGGCAACTGGCAGAAGAAATTTCTAAGTGGCAGTGTTCAAGAGAAAGCAGAGAATAAAAGTTTGGAAAATTTGTAACCTGACAATGCAAAAGAAAATAAAAACCCATTTTCTGAAGAGAAGTTCAAGCCTGCTGCAGAAATTGGCATAAGTAACCAGGAGCTGAATATTAATCACCAAAACAATGGGGAAATATCTCCAGGGCATGTCAGAGACATTCTCATCAGTACCTTTCATCAAAGACCCAGAGGCCTAGGAAGGAAAAATGCTTTCATGGACTGGGCCCAGGACCCCCCTGCTCTGTGCAGCTTTAGGACATGGTGCCCTGTGTCCCAGCTGTCTCAGTCCCAACCATGGCTAAAAGGCACCAATGTGCACCTCAGGCTTTTACTTTAGAGGATGTAAGCCCCAAACCTTCACGACTTACATTAGGTGTTGGGTTTGTGGGTGCACAGGTGTCAAGAATTGAGGTTTTGAGGCCTCCGCTTAGATTTCAGAGGATTTATGGAAATGCATACATTTCTAATGCATACAAATCTAATCTAAATGATTAGATTTCAGAGGATGTAAGGAAATGCGTGTTCAGGCAGAAGTTTTCTCCAGAGGCAGAGCTCTCATGGAGAATCTCTGTTAGGGCAGTACAGAAGGGAAATGTGGGGTTTGAGCCCTGCCACACAATCCCCACTGAGGCACTGCCTAGTGGAGCTCTGAGAAGAGGCCACTGTCCTCCAGACTCCAGAATGGTGGATCCACCAGGAGCTTCCACTGTGTGCCTAGAAAAGTCACAAATGCTCAAAGTCAACCCATGAAAGCAGCCAGGAAGGGGGCTGTACCCTGTAAAGACACAGGGGCAGAGCTGCCCAAGGCTATGGTATCCCACCTCTTGCATCAGCAAGACCTGGATGTGAGACATGGAGTCAAAAGAGATCATTTTGGAACTTTTAGGTTTAGTGACTTCTCTTTTGGATTTCAGACTTGCATAGGGCCTGCAGCCCCCTTTTTTGGGTCAATTTCTTCCATTTGGAATGGTTGTATTTACCGAATGCCTATATCCTCATTATACCTAGGAAGTAACTAACTTGCTTTTGGTTTTACAGTCTCATAGGCAGAAGGGACTTGCTTTGTCTTAGTTGAGACTTTGGACTTGAACATTTGGGTTAATGCTGGAATGAATTAGGACTTCAGGGGACTGTGGAAATGGTACAATTGTGTTTAAAACTATGAGTACATGAGATTTGGGAAGGACCAGGGGTGGAATAGTATGCTTTAACTCTCTGTCCCCACACAAATCTCACCTTGAAATGTAAAAATCTTCATGTGTCAAGTGTGAGACCAGGCAGAAGTACTTGTATCATGGGGGCAATTTCCTCCTATGCTGTTCTCATGATAATGAGTGAGTCTCACAAGATCTGATGGTTTTACAAGCATCTGTTATTTCCTCTGATGGCACTCATTCTCTTTCCTGCTATCCTGTGAAGGGGTGACCTGCAGGCCCCACATCACATATAAGGCACCCATGGCTTGGGGCTTGAACCCTCTGAAGCCATGGCCTGAACTATACCTTGGCCCCTTTTAGCCACGGCTGGAGCTGAAGTAGCTGGGACGCTGGGCACCATGCCATGAGGCTGCGCAGAGCAGGAAGGCCTTGGGCCCAGCCCGCAAGATCATTTTTTTTTTCCTCCTAGGCCCTCAGGCCTCTGATGTGAGAGGCTGCTGTTAAGGTCTCTGACAGGACTTAAGACATTTTCCTTATTGTCCTGGTGATTAATATTTGCCTTTTTGTTACTTATGCAAATTTCTGCAGCAGGTTTGAATTACTTCTTAGATTTTTTTTTTTTTTCTTTTAGGAGACAGAGTCTCACTCTGTTGTCCAGGCTGGAATGCAGTGGCACAATCTAGACTCACTGCAACCTCTGCTTCCTGGGTTCAAGAAATTCTCCTGCCTCAGCCTCCCAAGTAGCTGGGACTACAGGTGCACACTGCCATGTCTGGCTAATATTTTTGTATTTTAGTAGAGATGGGGTTTCACCATGTTGCCCAGGCATGGTGGCTTATGCGTATAATCCTAGCATTTTGAGATGCTGAGGTAGGTGGATTGACTGAGCTCAGGAGTTTTTTTTCTTTTCTATCACATCACCAGGCTGGAAATTTTTCCAACATTTATGCCCTGCTTCCTCTTGAATGCTTTGCCACTTAGAAATTTCTTCTGCAAGATACTCTAAATCATCTGTCTCAAGTTCAAAGTTCCACAAATCTCTAGGGCCAGTGCAAAATGCTGGCAGTCTCTTTGCTAAGGCATAGCAAGAGTCACTATTGCTCCAGTTCCCAAGAAATTTCTCCTTTCCATCTGAGACCACCTCAGCCTGCACTTCATTGTCCATATTACTATCAGCATTTTGGTCAAAGCCATTCCACAAGTCTCTAGGAAGTTCCAAACTTTCCCACATCTTCCTGTCTTCTGAGCCCTCCAAATTTCTAGGAAGCTCCAAACTTTTCCACATATTTCTGTGCTTCTCTGAGCCCTCCAAACTGTTCCCACCTCTCCTTGTTACCCAGTTTCAAAGTCACTTCCACATTTTTGGATACCTTTATAGCAACACCCCATTCCTGGTACCAATTTACTGTATTAGTTCATTCTCATTGTGTTGTAAGGACATAGCCAAGACCAGGTAATTTATAAAGGAAAGAGGTTTATTTGACTCACATTCCCGCAGTGCTGGGAAGGCCTTGGGAAACTTACAATTATGGCAGAAGGGGAAGCAAACACATCTTTCCTCACGAGGCAGCAGTAGAGAGGAGAATGATAACTGAGCAAAAGGGGAAGCCCCTTATTAAACCATCAGATCTCGTGAGAATTCACTACTATGAGAATAGCATGAAAGTAACAGCAGTTATGATTTTATTACCTCCTGCTGTGTCCCTCCCACCACATGTGGGGATTATGAAAACTACAATTCAAGAAGAAATTTGGGCAGGGACACAGGCAAACCATATCAGGAAGTATGTTCAAGCTGTTGTGGGGAGAGGGGTTGTTACAGGCCAAGAAGGCCTGTCCTTAGGTTTTCCACTTCTATGCATGGACACATGCTATGGTGAGCAATGTGGGGTGATTCCTGTGCAACTTGTTTGGATTACAGTGTCAGTGACAGTAGCAGGCAAGGAGAGCCTGTCTTCAGTGAGCTTGCAAGTGTGCTGCAGCTCTGCTGTTGGGGGAGGCAGAGTCACTTTCAGTGGCAACAGCGTTAGTTGTTTTTAGGATCAAACACACTTTGGCCCTCTGTGGTGGCTGCACTGACTGTGTAGGTGGTCGTCAAGGAGAATCTGTCTTCCAGGCATGCATAAGTTCACAGTAACCCTACTGCTGAGAGGATGGGTAGGTTACTGTCAGTCACAGCTGCCACAGGCAGGTGGCTTTAAAGCTCTCTGAGCAAATGCCTTGGTTCATTTTGTCATAGGAGAAGCCTCCTGAGGAAACTGCACTGCCTGTTCCCCAAGGTACAGAATGCTGTGTGGGCTATAGTGTTGGAGACCATTCCCCATTGCAACTCTGTTGCACCACTGAAGCTCTTGGGGTAGACATGGGGAGATGTCAGTGGGGCTCCAGGATTGTGGATATGCATGGGTTGTTGAGCCCCAGGACAGGATGAAGTCTGATGGAGTCTGGGTTTTCAAAATGGTGCTGTGCTGTGGCTACTTGGGTCTCAGGGGCTGTGAGGCCAGCATGAGCTCTCTCTTTAGAGCAATGTTGTCATGCAAACCCCACGCAGATCGTTAGTCTCAGAATTCTTGATGATTGACGGGCTCTCCCATGGCTGGAATTCCAAGATTGTGGTGGGAATCTGGACCACTGTGGATCTCTCACTTACCTTTTCCTTCCACTAGGGAGCATCTCTAGGCTACCAGCTGATCTTGCTGGCTGATGATTTGTTTTCATCTCCTTTTGTGACTCAGGTGTTTTCTTTCACTTCTCTGTAGAATTTTAGTGTTGTCTTTTAGATGCTCCATTCAAAGGGTGATCATCTAGTTGCTATTTTGGTTCTTCTTTGTGAAGGACATGAGTGCCAAATGCCTTTAGTCATCAAGCTTGAGGCCCCCTCCTTTTGCTTCTTAGATGGTGACTTAGATTCTTACTTTGAGACCTTTCTTCCTTTCTAATAGAGACACTTAATATGTTAGATTTCCTTTTAAGCAATGCTATAGCCACATCCTACATATTTTGATATTATATTTTTAATCAGTTAAGTATATTTATTTCCCCTAAGATTTTATTTTTGACTCATAGATTATGTAGAAATGTGTTTAATTTCCAAGTGTTTTGATAGTTTTATCTTTCCCTTTTTTATTTCTAGTTTGAATTCACTATTGTCAGAGGACAAACTTCATCAGGTTTATATTCCTTTCCGTTTTCAAATTTTTATTATTTTCTTTTCACTCTTCTGTTCAGTGATAGATTCTTTCACATTTTTTAAGGTGTGTTTTATAACCTAAAGATATGGCCTATTTTAGTTAACATCTCATGTATGCATGAAAAGAATGTGTGTTCTGTTGTTGTTAGGTCTTCTATTAATGTCAATTACATTCTATTGATTGATGATGTTATGCAGTTCTTCTCTATTACAACTGATTTTTCGTTTAGTGGTTCTTTCAATTACTGAGAGAGTAGTTGAAGTCTTCAGTTATAATTGTGGAAATTGTGGATCTGTCTTCTTGGTTTAGTTTTGTTTGTGTTGGCTTCATGTGTTTTGCAGCTCTGTTGTTTTATATATACAGAATAAATATGTCTTCTAGATGATTTGACTGTTTTATTATTTTGTAATATGCTCCTTTGATAATTTTCTTTTCTTAAAACCTATTTTGTCTGATTTTAGTATAAGTGCTTTTGTTTTCTTTTGATTAGTGTTTTCATGGTATATATATTTTTAATTCTTTTGTCTCTGGTCTACCTATATCATTATAGTTTAAATAAGTTTCCTATGGACAAAGAGTAGTTAGGTCACTTAAAAAAATCAATTCTGTTCTGTAAATCTGTTTTTTTATTAGTATATTTAGATTGTACACATATAGTGTATTTATTTTTGTGTTTGGATTTAAATATGTCCCATTGTTATATGTTCTAGTGTTTCTTTGGAAAAAGCAAGCAATATCTGTATTTGAGTTCATTTGTACTAGTTCTCTTTTTCTGAAGGCATAGACTATTTTGGATGCCAAATTCATGTGTTGATGTGTCAGACCAGCATTTATGCTTAGGCTGAACCCATTTCTTTGCACTTAGTGTCTTATTTACAGAAGCTTCAGGACATCTGGAGCTGAAAGTAGTCCAATAATCTAAACTGCTTCATTGCTAGCTAACTCTCATAAACTTATGCCCCTATATTGTCCCTGGCCTTACCAAATTCTCTTTTCCATTTCTTTGCAAGATTGTTGAAGTATTTAAAATTTGGGGCTTTATTTTAGTATTTTATCAGTTAATTACTAGGTATTACATAAAACACATATTGCCTCATTTAATCCTCCTAATGATTATGTAAAATATATATCAGTACCTCTGTTTTATAAGTGAGGAAACAGCTAAGAAGACTGTAAAGTTATTTGCCTCCCATAGTGAAGCATATTTTAGAATTTAAAGAAATTTAGAGATGATATATTCTGTCAAGCAAGAGGCATCAGAGGGTTGGAAACCATAAAAATTGAACATTTTAGAGGGATCCAACATTGGTCATTTGTCTTTAACAGAAAGAGGGCTAGAGAAGTGAGATTTTCCGTTTTCAAATAAGCTGCTGATACACCTAGAATGCATGTATCTGTCAGTCGTCTCCCCCTATATCTACATTTTCCAGCTTATTTTAATAAAATAATGTAACAGAACTTCTAGCTAGGTACAAAGAATGCCAAATATTTTATTGGCTTATTGAAAACTGTTCTGATATCTATAACTGACAAAAGATTGGTATCCAGAGCATAGAAACAACTGCCATAAATCAACATGAAAATTTTGAATAAACATAATTCATAAGTAGATAAGGGATTTGAATGGGCAATTCACAGAAAAGATGAAAAAGTCCAAAAAAAAAAAATTCTGAAGATGGCTGAATAGGAACAGCTTCAGTCTACAGCTCCCAGTGTGAGCAACACAGAAGATGGGTGATCTCTGCATTTCCAACTGAGGTACCAGGTTCATCTCACTGGGGCTTGTTGGACAGTGGGTGCAGCCCAGACAGTGTGAGCCAAAGCATGGCAGGGCATCACCTCATCCAGGAAGGGCAAGGGGTAGGTGAATTCCCTTCCATAGCGAACAGAAGCTGTGACAGATGGTATTTAGAAAATCAGTACACTCCCACACTAATACTGTGCTTTTCCAATGGTCTTAGCAAAGGGCACACCAGAAGATTATATCCCATGCCTGGCTCGGAGGGTCCCACGCCCATGGCGCCTCACTCACTGTTAGCACAGCAGTCTGAGATTGAACTGCAAGGTGGCAAAGAGGCTGGGGGAGAGGCATCCACCATTCCTGAGGCTTGAGTAGGTAAACAAAGTGGCCAGGAAGCTCAAACTGGGTGGAGCCCACCACAGCTCAAGAAGTCCTGCCTCCCTCTACAGACTCCACCTCTGGGGGCAGGGCATAGCTGAACAAAAGGCAGCAGAAACTTCTGCACACTTAAATGTCACTGTCTGACAGCTTTGAAGAGAGTAGTAGTTCTTCCAGCATGGAGTTTGAGATCTAAAAACGGACAGACTGCTTTGTCTGAGTACCTGATCCCTGAGTGGCCTAACTGGGAGACACCTCCAAGTAGGGGCTGACTGACACCTCATACAGCCGGGTGCCCCTTTGAGACGAAGCTTCCAGAGGAAGGATCAGGCGGCAGTATTTGTCATTCTGCAATATTTGCTGTTCTGCAGCCTCTGCTGGTGATACCCAGGCAAACAGGCTCTGGAGTGGACCTCCAGCAAACTCCAACAGACTTGCAGCTGAGGGTCCTGACTGTTAGAAGGAAAACTAACAAACAGAAAAGACATCCACACCAAAACCCCATCTGTACATCACCATCATAAAAGACCAAAGTTAGGTAAAAACACAAAGATGGGGCGAAACCAGAGCAGAAAAGTTGAAAATTCCAAAAATCAAAGGGCCTCTTCTCCTTCAAAGGAATGCAGCTCCTTGCCAGCAATGGAACAAAGCTGGATGGAGAATAACTTTGATGAGTTGAGAGAATGCTTCAGATGATCAGCAGTAACAAACTTATCTGAGCTAAAGGAGAATGTTCGAACCCATTGCAAGGAAGCTAAAAACCTTGAAAAAAGAATGACTACCTAGAATAAACAGTGTAGAGAAGACCTTAAATGACCTGATGGAGCTTAAAACCATGGAATGAGAACTATGTGATGCATGCACAAGCTTCAGTAGCCGATTAGATCAAATGGAAGACAGGGTATCGTGATTGAAGATCAAATGAATGAAATGAAGTGAGATAAGAAGTTTAGAGAAGGAAGAAAAAAGAAGTGAACACAGCCTCCAAGATATATGGGACTATGTGAAATGACCAAGTCTATGTTTTACTGGTGTACCTGAAAGTGACGGGAAGAATGGAACCAAGTTGGAAAACACTCTTCAGGATATTATCCAGGAGAATTTCCCCAATGTAGCAAGGCAGGCCAACATTCAAATTCAGGAAATACAGAGAACACCACAAAGACACTCCTCGAGAAGAGTAACTCCAACACACATAATTGTCAGATTCACCAAAGTTGAAATGAAGGAAAAAATGTTAAGGGCAGCCAGAGAGAAAGGTCAGGGTACACAAAAAGGGAAGCCCATCAGACTAACAGCAGATTTCTCAGCAGAAACTCTACAAGCCAGAAGAGAGTGGGGGCCAATATTCAACATCCTTAAAGAAAAGAATTTTCAAATCAGAATTTCATATCCAGTCAAACTAAGCTTCATAAGTAAAGGAGAAATAAAATCCTTTACAGACATGCAAATACTGAGAGATTTTGTCATCACCAGGCCTGCCTTACAAAAGCTCCTGAAACAAGCACTACACATGGAAAGGAACAACCAGTACCAGCCACACTGCAAAAACATGCCATATTGTAAGACCAAATTGTAAATTGCTAGGAAGAAACTGCATCAACTAACGAGCAAAATAACCAGCTAACATCATAATGACAGGATCAAATTCACACATGACCATATTAACTTTAAATGTAAATGGGCTAATTCCTCCAATTAAAAGACACGGACTGGCAAATTGGATACAGAGCCAAGACCCAATAGTATGCTATATTCAGGAGAACCATCTCACGTGCAGAGACACACATAGGCTCAAAATAACGGGATGGAGGAAAATCTATCAAGCAAATGAAAAACAGAAAAAAGCAGGGATTGCAATCCTAGTGTCTGATAAAACAGACTATAAACCAACAAAGATCAAAAGAGACAAAGAAGGCCATTACATAATGGTAAAGGGATCAATTCAAAAAGAAGAGCTAATTATCCTAAATATATATGCACCCAATACAGGAGCACCAAGATTCATAAAGCAAGTCAAGTCCTTAGAGACCTACAAAGAGACTTAGACTCCCACACAATAATAATGGGAGACTTTAACACCCCACTGTCAATATTAGACAGATCAACGAGACAGAAAGTTAACAAGGATATCCAGGAATCGAACTCAGCTCTGCACCAAATGGACCTAGCAGACATCTACAAAACTTTCCACCCCAATTCAACAGAGTGTACATTCTTCTCAGCTTATTCCAAAATTGACCACATAGTTGAAACTAAATCACTCCTCAGCAAATGTAAAAGAACAGAAATTATAGCAAACTGTCTCTAAGACCACAGTACAATCAAACAAGAATTTAGGATTAAGAAACTCACTAAAAGTTGCTCAACTACATGGAAACTGAACAACCTGCTCCTGAATGACTACTGGGTACATAATGAAATGAAGGCAGAAATAAAGATGTTCTTTGAAACCAATGAGAAAAAAGAGACAACATACCAGAATCTCTGGGACACATTTAAAGCACAGTGTAGAGGGAAATTTATAGCACTAAATGCCCAGAAGAGAAAGCAGGAAAGATCTAAAATTGACACCCTAACATCACAATTAAAAGAACTCGAGAAGCAAGAGCAAACACATTCAAAACCTAGCAGAAGGCAAGAAATAACTGAGATCAGAGCAGCACTGAAGGATATAGACACAAAAAAAACGCTTCAAAAAAATCAATGAATCCAGGAGCTGGTTTTCTGAAAAGATCAACAAAATTGATAGACCGCTAGCAAGACTAATAAAGAAGAAAAGAGAGAAGAATCAAATAGATGCAATAAAAAATGATAAAGGGGATAGCACCACCAATCCCACAGAAATACAAACTACCATCAGAGAATACTATAAACACCTCTACACAAATAAACTAGAAAATCTAGAAGAAATGGATAATTTCCTGGACACTTACACTCTTCCAAGACTAAACCAGGAAGAAGTTGAATCCCTGAATAGACCAATAGCAGGCTCTGAAATTGAGGCAATAATTAATAGCCTACCAACGAAAAAAAGTCCAGGACCAGATGGATTCACAGCTGAATTCTACCAGAGGTACAAGGAGGAGCTGGTACCATTCCTTCTGAAACTATTCCAATCAATAGAAAAAGAGGGAATCCTCCGTAACTCATTTTATGAGGCCAACATCATCCTGATACCAAAGCCTGGCAGAGACACAACAAAAAAAGAGAATTTGTGACCTAACAATGCCATAGAAAAGAAAAATTCATTTTCTGGTTAGAAATCCAAGCCCACTGAAGAAATTTGCACAAGTAAGGAGGATTCAAATATTAATCACTAAGATAATGGTGAAAATGTGTCCAGGGTATGTAAGAGACCTTCACAGCAACCCCACCTATCACAGGGCGAGAGGCCTTGCAGTAAAAATGGTTTCCTGGACCAGTCTCAGGGCCCCCCATCCTCTCTGCAGCTTTGGGACTTGGTAACTTGCATCACAGCCACTCTAGCCATGACTAAAAGGAGTCAAGGTATAACTTGGTTTGTGGCTTCAGAGGGTGAAAGCCCCAAGCCTTGGCAGCTTTCACATGGTGTTGGTCCTGTGGGTATACAGAAGTCAAAAATTGAGGTTTAGGAACTTCTACCTAGATTTCAGAGGATTTATAGAAATGCCTGAATGTCCAGGCAGAAGTTTGCTGCATGAGTGTAGTCCTCATGAAGAACCTTTGCTAGGGCATTGAGAAAAGGAAATGTGGGGTCATAGCCCCCCACATAGAGTCTCCACTAGGACACTGCCTAGTAGAGATGTGAGAAGACGGCCACTGTCCTCCAAACACCATAATGGTGGATTCACTGACAGCTTGTACCATATGCCTGGAAAAGCCACAGACACTCAGCAACTGCCTGTGAAAGCAGTTGAGAAGGGGAATGTACCCTGCAAACCACAGGGGGAGAGCTACCCAAGTCCATGGCAGCCCACTTTTTGTGTCAGCATGATCAGGATGTGAGACATGAAGTCAAAGGGAATCATTTTGGAACATTAAGGTTAGTGACTGCCCTATTGGATTTTAGACTTGCATGGGGCCTATAACCCCCTTGTATCTGTCAATTTCTCTGCCTTGGAATGGACGTGTTTACCCAATGCCTGTATCCCCA
Organism: Theropithecus gelada; assembly: GCF_003255815.1. NCBI lineage: Eukaryota > Metazoa > Chordata > Mammalia > Primates > Cercopithecidae > Theropithecus > Theropithecus gelada. The sequence goes on from NC_037677.1 coordinate 50,584,216, forward strand.
TTGTATCTAAGAAGTAACCAATTCACTTTTGATGTTCCATGTTTATAGGTGGAAGGGATGTGCCCTGTCTCAGATAAGAGTTTGGACTTGCACTTAAGAGTTAATGCTGGAATGGAATGGGAAGGCATGGTTGTCTTTTGAAATGGAGAACATTAAATTTTGGAGGGGCCAATGGTGAAATCATGTGGTTTGGCTGTGTCCCCATCCAAATCTCATGGGGAATATTGAATTGTAGTTTCCATATTCCCTATGTGTCATGGGAGTGACCCAATGGGAGGTAATTGAATCATGGCAGTGGTTACCTGCATGCTCTTCTAATGATAGTGAGTTCTCACAAGTTCTGATGGTTTTATAACGGGCTTCCTCACCCCCATAATTGCTCATTCTTCTCCTTCCTGTTGCCATGTGAAGAAGGATATGTTTGCTTCTCCTTTTGCTGTGACTGTAAGTTTCCTGAGTCCTACCCAGCCATGCTGAACTGTGAGTCAATTAAACCTTTTTCTTATAAATTACCCAGTCTTGGGTATATCTTCATAGCAGGGTGAGAATGAACAAATATAGCAAGTTTAGTGTTAACCACATTGAAAAGAAATAGCAAAAAAACTTCAGAAAATGATTCAGAAATAACTTCCATTCTCTGGGTCACAACATTCATATCATTTGGCAAACACACAATATAATTCTTATTATATTAGCAAATATTTTTATAATTCTATTGAAATTTATACTAAGAAACCATGGCAATTGAAAACGCTAGATATTTTCCTGCTATATTAGTGCTTAAGGGAACTATGGAAACAAAGTAAACCCTAATAGGAGCTTTGGGTTTATCATGCTTTGCTTCACAGACACATTTAAAAAATTTGTGGTTCAGCAAAATGCTTCTGTACTTTTGTAATCAGACATGACTGGATTTTTAAACCTTTTGGAAATTAACCTTTTAGAAATTCAATTTCTTTTTAAATAAATTGACCCTAAATGAGGACTACTTTATAGAGTATTTGTGAGGAATATATAAAATTGTAAATGAAGGCTTTTAGTATCACAATTGGCACAGAGTAAGAACTCAATGAATGTTAATTCTTTTTTTCCCAGTTTACTAAGAATAATTCCAATGTGCTGAGAGTTACAGAAAATAAAAAAGTAACTTAAAAATATTGTAATGGCTTGTCAAATTTACATCAGCTTATTTTTAAAGAAATAAATTATAAAAGCAAAATTAAAACTTCCTGTGTCTCAACTCTAATACCATTCACTCACTTTTCTCCGAAGTAAATCATATCCTTATTTGTACATCATTTCCTTGCATTATTTATTTCAAAATGTTTAACTGAAATTGTATAGGCCCAACTGCATGCCTTTTTAATGCCATAATTGTATACTATATTTGGATAATAATATGTATTATTATGGTATTTTTAAACTTTTATATGTTCTATTTTTATAAATTAAGGGAGATCAAAATCTAGTTCAAATTTTTTCTCAAGTAGATAACCAACTGTCTCAGAATAATACATTAAATAGTCCATTATTTCCCCCATGATTGGTAATATTATCCCAATTATATGTCAAGTTTATTTATAGGAATGTGTTTGATATTGGTTTCCTTCCATTCCATTGGTCTCACCATATACCTCTGTGCTAGTACTACATCATCTTAATCATAGTAATTTTATATAAAGCTGATATTTTGTAAAACACCAGTTAGCAAACCCAGATATCCTAATCACATTGACCAATCACCCTACTGGTTTTCCAGTTCTCTGATGCTGCTCAAACCTCACTTGTTCCCTTTTCTCTACTCCTTCATTCTCCCTTTAGAATGCCCATTTACCTCTATTTGAATCAAAGTTAAGATTAGTCTACACTGGACTCTTTTTCTTATTGCAGAGTTCCTCTATACTATTTTAAATAATAATGGCTATTCTAGGACTTTTCATTTTCTATGTTAATTAGAATCTGATTGTTATGTTATACAAGCAGACTTTTCAGATGTTAATTGAGATTGCACTGAATTTAGGGAATAAGCTGGGCAGAATTGACATCACTATAATACTGCATCTTTTAGTTCATGTACATGGTATACCTTGATGTATTTTGTCAAAGATAAATACAACCACACACTTGTTAAAGACTGTAAGCAAATTTTACTCAGTAACTACTGCAATAGGGAAGAAAGTCTGATGTATTCAGAAGAGGTGACTGGCATTATAAAGGGATAATGACAGAGTAGGAAAGAGGAAAAAGTGGGGTTCAAGCAGAGTCAGAGAACTGAAAAGCAGGAAGCATGATTGGTCAACATGATTAGGCCATCTGGGTTTGCTAACTGGTGCTTTTCGTAGATACACTGCTACTATCCCACAGTGACTGGGAGACAGGGTCTCCCTTCTCAGGTGTTGGCTAGAACAAATAATAAATTCTTTGGGCAACCTTCAGCTTTCTCAGGTAGTAATTTGAGAGGAGTGGTTGGGTGATCCCAAGAACACATCTGTAAACCAAAAGAACACATCTGTAAACCACATCCCAAGAACACATCTGTAAACCTGAGAGACAGGTTTTAATTAACTTAGAAGTTTATTTTGCCAAGGTTAAGGACATGCCTGGCAAAAATAAACATGGAATCACAGAAAGTCTATGGTCTGTCCCTTTCTCCAAAGTCAACTTTCAGGGCTTCAGTGTTTAAAGGGGAAAACTGGGCTAGAGTGGAAGGGGAAGCATATGGTAATTCACACATTGCATGAGAAAAGGAGTAGGTAGGGGAACAGTCAATTATATATTCATCTTGCAGTCAGTAACTTGGCACTTTACATTAGATAAGGTGAATGTAAAGTAGCTACCTGTGGAGATATTTAATCTTTTATCTGTAGATGTCTGCTTAGGAACAATAGGAAAGGCAGCTTCTTGCACGACTTAGCTTATTTTTTTTCTTTTGGCATAGTGAATTGGGATCCCAAGTTTTTATTTTTCTTTCACACATCCTTGAGCTGTAAGGAGGCATGCTAGAGTATGTTAATGTCTCTCAGAGCATGGGGTAGCTGAAATTGTTTAGGTTGAAAGTCTGCATTCTTTATAGGCTAAAGTTGAGGCCAAGTCGAGAACAGAGCTTAACCGAGCCTGAGTGATTAAAGAGAGAACTTTTGTCAATGTGATAATTTTAAAAATATGTATTCTTTATTAATGCTTTATGACTTTTTCTATTCCATAGTGAATTTTTGAGTGATAAATATCTAATAATTTAAACATAAAATCAGTTATGAGTTTTCAAAATCAATAATTCAAGATATATATGTAAGCATGTCATATACAATAAGTTGTCTATGCTAAGAAGACAGAGACTTTAGGGCCACTATGCAGTCACCTGTATAAAATAAAAAAAGTCTAATCTAGAGAAGGACAGCACAAGATGGCAGAGTAGTATTCTCCAGCAAAGATTTTTCCATAGAAGCATAAATTCAAGAAACTAATCACAAATTAAAAAATACCTTCACAAGAGCTAATTACATCAGGTGAGATATTGCAGTACCTAGTTATAGAACATAAATAAAGAAAGATGCATTGAAGATGGTAGGAAGAATGATTTTACATTATTCATGTCACTGTTCTTCTAACCCCAGGCAATCCAGTATGAAGAGCAATAACATCTGCTCTGGGGAAAGAGAAAAGTGAGACAGGACATGTCTTGGACAGAATACTGACCTGCCACAGTAAAATATGGCACTTGGCAGAAACCCACAATCCTATATTCCAATTCAGTACCCACAGACAGAAATTTTAGACTCACCGTGGCACCAACCAGTAACACAAAGTTCTAGGCTTCATGCTTGCTTGTCGAACTCAGTCTCTGGCCTGTACCATTTCTAGATCAACATCAGTGGCCCTGGGCTCTAAAAACTTCTTTTTCTTTTTTTTAAATCAGAATCTATATTACAAATGTCTTTCAAGAACACAGGAAGAAAAGACAGCCACATGCAAAGAGCTCTCTAAGAAGCCCTTCATTGGTCTATGACAATACTGATTGTAACAGCTTGTGAAGAAGGTTCAATAGAGAAATAAGGCATAAGCTTTTCTGTAAACTTATCAGTGAAGGTATACACATGTGATCTGTTTTTTAAATTATAAAATGAAACCTCCCCAACTCATAGTCCAGAAAAATGACAACTTACAGGACTTCTGTATTCCTTGTAGTGTGTGAACTACAGAATGACTGAATTTGCCAGCACTCCATCTGTGGAATTGGTGATGTAATATTATCTCTGGGAAATGTTTCCTTACACACAGCAAGGAACAATGCACCTGTGCTTCTCACTTCTGCTTGCCAAAACTGTCTCCCAGCATCAAATCTTTCAAAGCTCCAGACAACTGGGTAAAAACAAAAGGACTGAGAATTATCAACAAAGTTTAGTCTCATCATCCTTAATATCACACGTTTTCTATCTCTTGAGATAATAAGACTAGGGTGGGCTATTTTTGGATCTGGCATCAAGTCTTCCTGAAATGTGCTCATCATTCTTTGCAGGCCAAAATAATGTGGATGGAGACTCAAACTCTCCTTCTTGATTCATGTGAGAAGATTGCAGGGGTTTTCAGGATTTCATATGTGTTGTAAATATTCTCAATACCTGTCAGCTCATCCAAGTCTGCCTGAAAACACTTGTTTGTTATTTCCTTTAACAGATTTTGTAGTACAAATAAGTGCTTTGAAATTTGTCTTTGGTTTTCAGTGAGTTTTTCTTCAGCCTCCTTCTCTTCAGTAGGTAGCCTGTCATGAATTGCAGCTTGTTCTTTTTCCAAGAAAGACTTAATTCCTTCAAATTCAGACTGTAATTCCTTCCTCCATGATACCATCTTCCTTTTCACATTAAAAGATCTCAAAATTGGAACTTCACACCGCATCTTGGCATCTTCAATTTCCTTCTGTAGTGGGGCTTAATGTAGCTTTTGAGCTTCCTTCTGTGTGTAGCTGCAGCTTCCTCAGTGGGCATCAGGGGTCAGAGGAGACCCTGGGATCTGAAAACTTCTAAGCAGCAGGCCTCAGTGAAACTGGGAATCAGATTTACCCCAGCATTTGCTTGATGCTATGCTTCTGGCAGCACTGTGACAGTCATAACTTCCCTGGGCTTCTGGCTTCTGGTGTACCCCAGCAGTGTGCCTATTACAGGGATTTTCCAGAATAAACTAGTCTGTGAAGGCTGAAATAAGTATCTACCTCTTCAATTATGCAACCACTGATGCACAACCACAACAATCAAGAACAATGATGGAGACATAATATCACCAAAGAAATAAGATGTCAGGGACTGTCTGACCCTGAAGAAATGGAGATGTTTGAACTGCCTGACAAAGAGTTTAACATAACTGTTTTAGGAAGCTCAGCAAACTTCAGGAAAATATAGAGAAATATTTCAACTAAACAAGGAAAAATATGTGACCAGAATGAGAAATTCAATAGAGAAATAGAAGTAGTAAAAAAAAAACAAAACACACACAGACGTTTTGAAGCTGAAAAGTATAATGAACAAAATAAAAAGTGCAATAAAGAGCATCGACAGCAGAATTTATCAGGCAGAAGGGAAAATTTGTGAACTCAAGACCAGGTTATTTAAAAACATACAGTAAAAATGTGAATAAAAAGAATGAAGAAAGTTATGGACTTTATGGGACAGGATCAAATGAACAAATTTTTGAATCACAGGAGTTAAAGGAGGAGAAGAGAATGATAAAAAGATAGAAAGCTTAATAAAAAAATTGTAGAAAAATTTTCAAACCCAAAGAAAGATGTAAATATCCAGATAAAGGAAGGACAAAAGTTTCTAATCAGATTCAATCCAAATAAAACTATCTAAACCATTATAATCAAACTGTCAAAAATCAAAGACAAAAAGAGGATTCTGAAATCAGCAAGAAAAAGCAAATAATGTATGAGAGTTTCAATATGACTGGCAGAAGACTTCTCAGCAGAGATCTTAGGAGATAGATAAAATATTCAAAGTCCTAAAGGAAAAAAATACCGTCAATCAAGTATACTGTACCAAGCAAAGTTGTTCTTCATAAATGAGCGAAAGAAAAGAACACTAACAATACAAATAACATCCATAAGTATAAAATTCACTGGTAAAACAATACAAATAACATCCATAAGTATAAAATTCACTGGTAGACAGTCAAATTCAGAATACTCTAATATTGTAATAGTTGAATGTAAAGTCCTCAATGAAGGTTGAAACACAAAACTATTAAAAATAATAATAGCTACAATAATTTTTAACAGATATGTCATATAAAATGATGTAAAGTGTGGGATTAAAAATTCAAAATGTGGGAAGAGTTTGGAGTAAAAATATAAAGTTCTGAATTTTTGTCATGAAGGGTATCATCAGCTTAAAATAACCTTTTACAACTATAGATGTTTTTTGTATGCCTCCTGGTAATCACAAAGCAAAAACCTATAGTAGATACACACACACACACACAAAGGATAAAGAAAAGTAACATACCACTAGAGAAAATCACTTAACCACAAAGAAAGATAGCAAAAGAGGAAGAAAGGAACAAATGACTTATAAAACAATTAATAAAATGACAGTAGTAGTCCTTGCCTATCAATAATTACTTCAAATGTAAATGAATTAAAATTTGTAATTAAAATATATACAGTGGCTGTATGAATTAAAAAAAACCCCAAGACCCAGCTATATGCTGTCTACATGAAACTCCTTTCACTTGTAAGAACACATACAGGCTGAAAGTGAAGTGATTAAAAAAAGATATTCTTTGCTAATGAAAACCATAAGAGAGCAAAAGCAGCTATATTTATATCAGACAAAATAGATTTTATGTAATAAAGTATAAAAAGAGATAAAGAATATCATTATATAATGACAAAGGAGTCAATTCAACAAGAAGGTATGAAAATTATAAATATATATGCAGATGACATTGAAGTAACTAAATATATAAAGCAAACAAAAATCAATCTGGGCCAGGCACACCTGTAATCCCAGCACTTTGGGAGGCTGAGATGGGCAGATTGTGAGGTTAGGAGATCAAGACCATCATGGCTAACATGGTGAAATCCCATCTCTATTAAAAAAAATACAAAAAAGTTAGCCAGGCATGGTGGCAGGCACCTGTAGTCCCAGCGACTCAGGACTGAGTCAGGAGAATGGCATGAACCTGGGAGGCAGAGCTTGCAGTGAGCTGAGATTGCACCACTGCACTCCAGCCTGGGTGACAGAGCAAGACTCTGTCTCAAAAAAAAAAAACCAATCTGAAGGGAGAAATATAGTGCAATATACAATAGTAGGGAACTTCAGTGTTGCACCTTTCAGCAGTAGTAGACAAATCATCCATATTGAAAATTATTAAGGAAACTTCAGACTTAAGCATTCTAGATTAAACAAACCTAACAGGCATATACAGAATGTTCCATCCAATAGCCACAGAAAACATTCTTCTCAATGACGTATGGGACATTCTCCAAAACAGATGATATGTTATACCACAAAAGAAGTTTTAACAAATTTAAGAAGACTAAAATCATGTTAGATATCTTTATTGACCACAATGATATAAAACTAAAAATCAATAGCAAGAGGAACTCTGAAAAAAATCATTAATATATGGATACTAAACAACATGCTCCTAAACAACCAATGAGTTAACAAACAAATCAAAAGGAAAATTTAAATAATTTCTCGAGACAAATGAAAATGGAAACCATATACCAAAACCCATGGGATATAGCAAAAAGAGTTTTAAGAAGGAAGTTCTTAATAATAAACACCTATATCAAAAAAGAAGAAAGATCTCAAATAAACAACCTAGCATTGCACCTCAAGGAACTGGGAAAACAAGAACAAACTAAACCCAAAGTTAATGGAAGGAGGGAAATAATACAGATGAGAGGAGAAATAAATAAAATAGAGGTTAGAAAAACACTGGAAAAGATCAACAAAACTGCATTTTTTTGAAATGGTATACAAAATTGGTAAACCTTTAGCTAGGCAAAGAAAAAAAGAGAGAAGACTAAAATATATAAAGCTAGAAATGGAAAAGTAGACATTACAACTAATAAAACAAAAATACAAAGGGTCAAAAGAGATTATTATGAAAAATTGTATGCCAAAAATTGGACAAACTAGAAGAAATAAATTCCTTGATGCATGAAAACTATCAAAACCTAATTCAAAATAAATATAAAATATTAATGGATCCATAATGAATAAGAAAATTGTATCAGTAATAAAAAGCCTGTCATCAAATAAAAGTCCAGGAACTTAGGGCTTCATTGTTGAATTCTATCAAACATTTAAGTAGAACTAATACCAATTCATCTCAACCTATTTCAAAATATTGAAAAAGAGAGGATATTTCCAAGCATTTTATAAAATCAGCTTAACCATGAAACCAAAGCCAGGCAAAGAAACTGCAAAAAAAGAAAACTACAGGTCAATATTCTGGATGAAAATAGACATAAAAATCATTGAGAAAACACTGACAAAGTGAATTCAACAACATTTAAAAAATTATTCACCATGATCAAATGGGATTCATCTTAGGGATGCAAAGATGGCCTAACATACATAAATTAAATGTAATACATCACATTAGCAGAATGAAGGACAAAAATTATACGGTCATTTTAATAGGTGCAGAAGAAACATTTGACAAAATTCAGTATTATTTCATGATAAAAACTCTCAACAAATTAGTTATAGAGGAAATGGCCTGCAACACAATAATGGGCATATACAACAAAACCTGTAGCTAAAATCGTCTTCAACGGAGAGAAGTTGGCAGCTTTTTCCCTGAGAACTGGAACAAATCAAGGATACTCTTGTCATTTCTATTCAATATGATATTGGAAGTTCTAGTCAGAGCAATTAGATAAGAGAAAGAAATAAAAGGCATCCAAATTTGGAAAGAAGAAGTTAAGTGGTCCCTACTTGCAGATGATATAATCTCATGTAAAGAAAACCCTAAAGGTGTCACTCAAGAATGTTATAACTAAGAAATGAATTCAGCAAAGTTGCAGTAGTTTCTGTATACTCACAGTGAACTATCTGTAAAAGAAATAAAAAAAATTCTTTTATAATAGCTTCAGATACTTAGGAGTAAATTTAACCAAGGAGGTGAAAGATCTGTTCACCAAAAAGTATAAAACATTGAAGGGAAAAATGAGGAGACAAATAAATGAAAAGATATCACGTGTCCATGGGTTGGAAGAGTTAATAAAATATACACACTACACAAATAACCTATAGATCCAATGCAATCCTTATTAAGATATTGGTGACATTCTTTATAGAAATATTTGAAAAATTTTTTGAAACCATATGAGACCCTCAATGCCAGAGCCATTGTTGGCAAAAAGAGCAATACTGGAGGCATCACACTACCTAATTTCAAAATACACTACAAATCCATAGTAAACAAAACAACATGGTATTCCCATAAAAACAGACACATAGACCAATGGAACCTAATAGAGAACCCAGAAATAAATTCATGCATTTACAGTCAATTGATTTTCAACAAAGAAGGCAAGAAGTCACAATGTGGTAAGGAGAGCCTCTTCAATAATTTATGTTGGGAAAATTGGATATACACATACAGAAGAATAAAATTAGACTCTCATATCACACTATAAGTAAAATCAACTCAAAGTGGATTAAATATCTAAATATAATACCTGAAACTATGAAACTACTAGAAGAAACACAGGGGAAAAGCTCCATGATATTGGTTTGGACAATGATTTTTTAAGTATGACTCCAAAACACAGGCAACAAAAGCAAAAATAGACAAATGGGATGACAACAAACTGAAAATTTTCTTTTTTTAAAAATTACACTTTAAGTTCTAGGGTACATGTGCACAACGTGCAGGTTTGTTACATATGTATATGTGTGCCATGTTGGTGTGCTGCACCCATTTAACTCATCATTTACATTAGGCATATCTCCTAATGCTATCCCTCCCCCTACCCCCCTCCCCACAATAGATCTGGGTGTGTGATGTTCCCCTTCCTGTGTCCAAGTGATCTCATTGTCAATTCTCACCTATGAGTGAGAACATGCAGTATTTGGTTTTCTGTTCTTGCGATAGTTTGCTGAGAAAGATGGTTTCCAGCTGCATCCATGTCCCTACAAAGGACACAAACTCATCCTTTTTTATGGCTGCATAGTATTCCATGGTGTATATGTGCGACATTTTCTTAATCCAGTCTGTCACTGATGGACATTTGGGTTGATTCCAAGTCTTTGCTATTGTGAGTAGTGCCGCAATTAACATACGTGTGCATGTGTCTTTATAGCAGCATGACTTATAATCCTTTGGGTATACACCCAGTAATAGGATGGCTGGGTCAAATGGTATTTCTAGTTCTAGATCCTTGAGGAATCGTCACACTGTTTTCCACAATGGTTGAACTAGTTTACAGTCCCACCAACAGTGTAAAAGTGTTCCAATTTCTCCACATGCTCTCCAGCACCTGTTGTTTCCTGATTTTTTAAATGATTGTTATTCTAACTGGTGTGAGGTGGTATCTCATTGTGGTTTTGATTTGCATTTCTCTGATGGCCAGTGATGATGAGCATTTTTTTCATGTATCTATTGGCTGTATGAATGTCTTCTTTTGAGAAGTGTCTGTTCATATCTTTTGCCCACTTTTTGATAGGGTTGTTTGTTTTTTTCTTATACATTTGATTGAGTTCTTTGTAGGTTCTGGATATTAGCTCTTTGTCAGATGAATAGATTGCAAAAATTTTCTCCCATTCAGTAGGTTGCCTGTTCACTCTGATGGTAGTTTCTTTTGCTGTGCAGAAGCTCTTTAGTTTAATTAGATCCTATTTGTCAATTTTGGCTTTTGTTACTGTTGCTTTTTGTGTTTTAGACATGAAGTCCTTGACCATGCCTATGTCCTGAATAGTATTACCTAAGTTTTCCTCTAGGGTTTTTATGGTTTTTGGTCTAACATTTAAGTCTCTAATCCATCTTGAATTAATTTTCATATAAGGAGTAAGGAAAGATCCAGTTTCAGCTTTCTACTTATGGCTAACCAATTTTCCCAGCACCATTTATTAAATATAGAATCCTTTCCCCATTTCTTGTTTTGTCAGGTTTGTCAAAGATCAGGTGGCTGTAGATACGTGGTATTATTTGTGAGGGCTCTGTTTTGTTCCATTGGTCTATATCTCTGTTTTAGTACCAGTACCATGCTGTTTTGGTTACTGTCGCCTTGTAGTATAGTTTGAAGTCAGGTAGTGTGATGCCTCCAGCTTTGTTCTTTTGGCTTAGGATTGTCTTGGCAATGTGGGCTCTTTTTTGGTTCCATATGAACTTTAAAGCAGTTTTTTCCAATTATGTGAAGAAAGTCATTGATTGTCTAATGGGGATGGCATTGAATCTATAAATTACCTGTCAGACAGACATTTACATCTGCAGAGGTTTCTATTGCTTTTTGTTTAGCTATGCCCTGTCCCCAGAGGTGGAGTCTACAGAGGCAGGCAGGCCTCCTTGAGCTGTGTTGGACTCCACCCAATTTGAGCTTCCCCGCAGCTTTGTTTACCTACTTAAGTCTCAGCAATGATGGGTGCCCCTCCCCCAGCCTCACTGCCACATTGCAGTTAGATCTCAGACTGCTGTGCTAGCAATGAGGGAGGCTCCGTGGGCATGGGACCCTCTGGGCCTGGTGTGGGATATAATCTCCTGGTGTGTCATTTGCTAAGACCCTTGGTAAAGTGCAGTATTAGGGTGGGAGTTACCTCACTTTCCAGGTGTTGTGGGTCTCAATTTCCCTTGGCTAGGAAAAGGAATTCCCTTCCCCCTTGCACTTCCCAGGTGAGGCGATGCCTTGCCCTGCTTCAGCTCTTGCTGTTCAGGCTGCACCCGCAGACTAGCATCGACTGTCTGACATGCCCCAGTGAGATGAACCCGGTACCTCAGTTGAATATGCAGAAATCACCCATCTTCTGTGTCACTCATGCTGGGAGCTGGAGGCTGGAGCTGTTCCTATTCGGCCATCTTCCAAACTGAAAATTTTCTACACGGCAAAGGAAACAATCAATTAGAGTGATGAGATAACTTATAAATTGGGAGAACATATTTGTAAACTACATATTTGATAGAATGCTAATTTCCAAAATATATAAGAAACTCAACTCAATTAATAGGAATGAAACAAATAACTCAAAAAATATACATGTCTCAAAGAAAGACATAAAATGGCCAATAGATATATGAAAAAATGCTCAACATCACTAATCATGAGGGAAACACAAATGAGATATCAACGCTATGAGATATCACCTCACACTTGTTAAGATGGCTGTTATCAAAAAGACAAAAGATAAATATTGGTATGGATGTGGAGAAAAAATAACCTTTGGACACTGTTGGGAATGTAAATTAAAACAGCCATTAAGATGAACAGTATGGAAGTTTCTTAGAAAAATAAAAGTAGAACTAATATATAATCCAGCAATCCCACTACCAGGTATACATACAAAAGAATGAAATCACTATCTCAAAGAGATGTCTACACTTCCGTGTTTATAGAAGCACTATTCACAATAGCCAAGACATGGAATCAACCTAAGTGTCCATCATGGACAAACAGATAAAAAAAGAAGTGGTATATATACACAAGGAGTATTATTCAACCATAAGAAGAAAGAAATCTTGTCATTTGTGACCATGTGGATAAGTCTAAAAGATGTTATGTTAAGTGGAATACATCAGGCATAGGAAGACAAATACCACATATTTTCTTTATGTGTGGAATCCAAAAAAGTCAATTTTCTAGAAGTAGAGTAGAATGGTAGTTACCAGGGGCTAGGATAGTTGGAGGAGTGTTGTGGAAATGTTGATCAAAGAATACAAAATTTCAGTTAGACAGGAGCAATACATTCAAAAAATCTATTTTACAACATGATGATGGTTAATAATATATTATATTCTTGAAAAATGCTAAGAGAGTGGATGTAAAGTATTCTTACTGCAAATATTATAGCTATATTAGCTAATGCATAAGTTGATTAGCTAGATTTAGTCATTCCAAAATGTATATATACTTCAAAACATCATTTTGTAAATGATAAATACATATAATTTAATATGTCAATGTATAAAATATATAAAATATAACAAAGGTTATATTTTTGCATATTTGAGTTTTGAATGTTTGTTTATTCTCTGCTAGATAGATCGATAAAGAGAAAATGTGTATTTAAAGAAAATGCAACTGATAACCTTTTAAAAGGCAACAAATACAGGAGACAGAAATTACCCAAATTTCCACCTGAAGAGTTCAGGCTGACAATTCTGGACAAGTTCCAGGACGCTGTAGACAACATGTTCTCCTTTACAACATATCTCAAAAAGGTGCTACAAAGATGGAAAAGAAAATGAAAAATGAACTGTGAACTCTCAGAAAATAAATCAGAGAAAATAAAATGTATCCGAGAGATGAATATCATATTAGAAACAATACAAATTAGAATAAAATGTTAAAAACACTTATTACAGAAAAGATCGTAGTCAAGGATAAGGGAGGAGATATAACACATACATAATTTATGTCCTTGAAAAAGACTACATGCAATAGAAAATGTAATTAAGTATATAAACTCAAAGTTCTTTGGAAACAAAGAACATTGCTATCTTCAGAGCAAAAGCACATATCAATCCCCAGAAGATTTTGATGCGGAAAAAGTAAACACCAATTTATATCTTGATAACACTACTTAATTTAAAAAGAAAACAGAAGGCTTATGTGAGTAGTCATTGAAGCAGACAAAGCAAATTATATGGAATTTGGGTCTCACACTTTCCACATCACCACTCATCCCAGTAGAAAGAAAATAATTTTGTAGAAAAGTGTGACCTGATACTTAGATCTTTAGCCCTGTTGTCAATTTTAGTATAAAGGTAACAAAGAACATCTATGGATATTCAAGAAGTTTAAGACTGAAGCATCTAAGCTCCTATTACCAAAATAAACAAGAAATGATGCTAGCAAACAAAACTCTAATGAATAAGAAAATCCATGCAAAAAGGAAAAGAAACAACACAGAACTCAAGATATAGAAATCACGTTGAAAGCATTTGGGGTGGACATCTAATCCATTTAGTTAGACATGTAAGACATAACAACTATAAAAATTATGTTTATAAAACAGAAGGAAATTTTATATAAGTATAAAAAAGTAAAAGTAATATAGATAACATTAATTTTTAAGAATTTGAAGAAACACTGAAAGAAATGTCAATTTTCTCACATATAGAATAGAAATAGACAATAGATGCCAATATTGAAATGTGTGGTTTTAAAAGTATGATATCTCAACCTGATAATTTTTAAAAACAGACCTATTTTTTCTAGAGCAGATTTAGACTGACAGAAAAATTGAGCATAAAGTACAGAAAGTTCCAATATGCTCCTCAGCCCCACCTATGCATAACCTTCCCCACTATTGACATCCCCCACATCCCCAAATGGTACATTGTTAAAACAGATGAGTCGGTGGGGGGTGTTGGCTCACACTTGTAATCTCGGTCACTTAGGGAAGCTGAGGCGGGCGGATCATGAGGTCAGGAGATCGAGACAATCCTGGCCAACCTGGTGAAACCACGTCTCTACTAAAAATACAAAAATTAGCCGGGCATGGTGGCATGCGCCTGTAGTCCCAGCTACTCAGGAGGCTGAGGCAGGAGAATCGCTTGAACTCAGGAGGTGGAGGCGGCAGTGAGCCAAGACTGTGCAACTGCATTGCAGCCTGGGCAACAGAGAGAGGCTCTGTTTCCAAAAACAAACAAAAACAAAAACAAAAAACCCCAAAAAACTGATGAGTCTACATTAATGCATTATCATCCAAAGTCCATAGTTTACATTACGGTTTATTCTCGGTGCTGTGCATTCTTTTTTCTTTTTCTTTTTCTTTTTTTTTTTTTTTTTTTTTGAGACAGAGTCTTACTCTGTTGCCCAAGCTGGAGTGCAGTGGCATGATCCACAACCTCCGCCTCCTGGGTTCTAGAGATTCTCCTGCCTCAACCTCCCTAGTTGGTGGGACTACAGGCATGCACCACCATGCCTGGCTAATTTTTGTATTTTTAGTAGATACAAGGTTTCACTATGTTGGCAAGGCTGGTCTCAAACTCCCGACCTTGTGATCTGCCATTCTATTCACCATTGTAGTTCAACCTGTTAATTTTTAGTATAATTTTTCTAAACTTTAGAGGCATATTTGGGAACTAAATATTGCTCTTATAGGATATTATTCTGGATTGGTGGGGATAACTTGTAGTAATACACAATTTCACAATCTCAGTGTCTGACTATAACAAGGCTATGTTTTCCTCTTGTAAAGTCAGCTATAGGTCTCAGCATCTGCATCCATTAAATTTCATCATGTAGCAGCGTTGTCCAGATTATGTAGCCTCCCTGATGAATAAGGTAAGGAAAAAGATTGTTAGGGAAGCATATATGATAGTTGGATTCTTCGGTCTGGAAGTCACATTATCACTCCCAATCCCTGTGTTACTCTGTTCTTGCATTGCTATAAGGGAATACCTAAGGCTGGATAATTTATAAAGAAAAGAGGTTTAATTGGCTCATCGTTCTGTGGGCTGTACAAGCATGGCACCATCATCTGCCTGGCTTCTGGGGAAGCCTCAGGCAGCTTTATTCATGGTAAAAGCAAAGACGGCGCAGACACATCACATGGTCAGAGCAAGAGCAAGAGTAAGGTTGTGGGGAGGTGCCACACACTTTTAAATAACCAGATCTCACAAGAGAACTCATTCACTACTACAAGGATAGAACCAAGCCCTAAGAGATATGCCTCTGTAACCCAAACTCTTCCCACAATACGATTCAAGGTGAGATTTAGAGAGTACACATACCCATCCCCTGAGTGGCCAAATCACATGGTCCTATCAATCAGCAAAGGAGCATAGTGCAGTACAAATCTCCCCTGAGCACAGGACAGAAAAATCAGATCTGTTCAGAACTAGAAGCCTGTTCCAAAGTAAGAATACTCACTCTCTGAAGCTCAGTAACTCCATTTGTTTTACATTAACACTTTTTTTTTGGTTTCACTTAAATTCAGTTGAATTCCAAGTTAACTAAGTTAGTTAACAAGAACAGAATTATATAGTCTTTCATAAATAATATTTACTAAATGTTTGTTATTGTTCCTGTTGTTTGTTTTTTTGACACAGGGTCTTACTCTGTCACCCATGCTGGAGTGCAGTGGCATGATTGTGACTTACTGCAGCTTCACCTCCTGGGCTCAGGAAATCCTCCTGCTTCAGCCTTCCAAGTAGCTGGGACCACAGGCACACCACCACATTCAGCTAATGTTTAAAATTACTTGTAGAGATAGGGTCTCCCTATGATGCCTGGGCTGATACCGAATGTTAATGGCTATTTATGAGTATTAGAATGTTAATCTTCTTTATTGTTCTTTAAACTATCAGTATGTAGTATTTTTACAAAAAAGTATGTTTATAAAGTTGATATAATAATACTTTGTATGACTTAAAAATTTTGAAGGAAATAGAAGAAGAAAAGTATCATACATAAAAGCTGAAGTGCATTGTGGGTCTGATATTGGTTTCCAACATTGCCTCTTAATATGCAGCATATTTATTTCTGACTTTATGTATTGCTTCTCATAGTTAATGATGATGATAATTATGATAAAAGCACTACAGTTTATAGAACTTCTTGCCTATTTGCTGCTTCCAGAAACAGCATACTCTGATACCTGGCAGACACATCGCTATCTTACTGAGTTAATTTTCATATGGTAAAGTATGATAGCCTTTAAGCTAGCACAATCCACTCATTTTTCACAAACCCAAGGACCAACTCTGGGCACCTCGATACATTAAACCAGTTCTCCCAGACCATCTCCACTATTTCTGACCTGTTTCCATTTATATCAAGTTCATATATAGTTTTGAAACTTGGCTTTTGATCATAGTACATCTATTTCCCCATCTGGTCTACACAACTGCTATCTCTGACTTCATTTAAATGGCTTTGTTGGAACTTTTTTTCCTTAACTTTTCTCCTGTCTCACATAACAAACCCTTCCCATGTTCAGCCACAGAAGCCCAACTCTCTGTCCTAGCCCACCAGCTGAGACTCTAGAAAACTGCACATTGTCTTTTAATGAAGAAGCTTCAATTAGAGGCCACATACGATACTGGTTAAGCACCTACTGTTTGAATAATCTAAGCTTGGTCCCAATCCAAGTTCTGACTTACTAGCATATGGGCTAGGAACCTTCAGTTGCCTGGTCTGTTTGATGGAGATCAGCATGTCTTCCTCTTACGGCTGTTTTATCAATAAAATGAGACGACTTACATAAGCACTCATCATAATGTAAGCTATAGGAAAAATGTGCACTAAGATTGGCTTTTATTTATTATCAAATACCAAAAGCAAGTATTTTTTCCTAGGAAATCGAAAGTAGGGCAAATTCTAGAGTGAAATTGCTCTTTCCAGACTAACTTTAAAATAGGCTTTTACTTCTAAGTCCTTGAGAAGTGCTGGATGAAACCGACTGTACTGTTTGGTAGGTACTGTTTGAGTACCTACCAATACTTTAAACCGCATTTTCCTGCTCTCTGAAATACAGTTTAAATTGCCCCTTTAATTACCTTTAAATTTAAAGGTAATTCTCACTTCTCAGAAATTTGTTTTAGTCCGTTTCCGTGAGACATTTCCTCTTCATGGCCAAAATGTGGATAAAGAAGCTTTCCCATCACAGAGCAACATGAGACAACTACAAATAGGAAGACGCTGTTTATGGTGCATATTTCTTTTGGCAGAATCATTGTCACATATCTGACTCAACACTTATTTCTAGAAGAACAAGTTGTTCAGGAAGGAAATCTATTTCCATAGCTAAAATGGAAGTTTTATTTAAGAAGTGCGATTGGAATAAATCACACAAGAGAAAGTGGTTAAAGTGCACAGCTGCTGGTTTCAAATTTAACACTATTTGTATATGAAAAAGTGGTTGGGAAAGTTTTACTTTTACTTCTGGACCCACTGGGTAGCCTCAGGGCACGTGACAGTGTTCTCTATTCCTAGTTATGTTTGCAAGGGTAAAACATAGAAGTTCTGTGGCTTTCAAACACACCAGCAACAACCACTACACAAAAACCTATGGCGCTTCTTGGGTTGGGATTTTGAGATTGAACCCTAGGCGTTTCCTAAGCAAAACGAGTGAGTATTGCTATGTTAGTTAGACGAAAACAGAATAGAAGGGAATGTGTATCTGAGTGGATCTAGAGCTGTGTGGAGATTAAGGTATCAGACCTAAGGTTGTATTTTGGGGGTCTCCCGGACAGAAATCCATAGGCTTTTGGCACACTCTCTGGAGTTGATAGTAAATGTCTCACTGCCTTATCCTCTAACTCTGCTGACCTCAATCTTTTCACATCTTTTTCTTCCTCCCTTTTCTAATTCCTCTTCTATTTTTCCCCTTTTATTTTCCGTCTATATATCTCAGCAACTACCATGTTTCTTCATGTTTTCTGAAACCTCTTTTTCTTCTTTTTCCCAATCGTTTTTCCCCATATTTTCTATCCTCTCATTATCTCATCCTATATCTATTTCTCTTTATTTCCTATGTTCTCTTCCCTTTACCAATTGAATAAGGGACAGAAAATATGCATTTCCATGACTGTCAAACACTGCTGTTTTTCCATGAAGGCTCACCTGGCTCTGCAGCCAGGAGTAATTTATTTTCCTAATTTTTTTCTGGCACTTTGTCATCTGATTTTTTTCCTGCCTCCCTCCTTCTAGCAATGTGAGCACCTCTCCACTCTTGTATATTACAGTGGAAGCTCCTTGCACATAAGCACAGTATCTTTCCATCATTCTTTTTTCAAAGAAAAGTTTATATACTGGCTTGCAATTGGTAGAAATATTTACTCAATAAGTATTCAGAATATACATATAAAATTGTTAATGTGACAATTTAAAATGTTTTCAGAGGTTGCAAGTTTTAATTTGCTGGTAAAATTCTACAAATAGCTCTCTATGTTCTCCTAATTTATTTTAAGGATACATTTCCAAGAGAATGTTGTTTTTACAAATACTTATTATTTAGATATTACGGATTTTAAACCAATGTAACCACTGAATTTGTCATTAAGTATACTGGGGCCTAAATGAATGTAACGGGGACTGGATAGGGGAGGGGAGAAGAGAATGATTTAGACCATGGTTCTAGGACAAAAAGAAATGTTTGGGCTCTAAGGCATCCCACATGACAGCTGTAGTATAGCCCAAATGACAATATGTGAGAGACTTTGATGAATCCACTTTATTGTTCGATTTCAGGTTTCTAAGAGGAGCTCAATAAATATCTCTTCTTCATCTCCTCTTTTAAGGTCAAGGGAGAAGATAAATTAGTAGATCTTGATTGTAAGTTTTTAAACTTTTATGTAATATACAAAGGTATAAGCCTAACCTGGCATGAGGGGCTTTCTGTGATCTCATCCATAGTAAAAGTCAAAGTCCTTAATATAACCTAAGACATCTTACCTGGTATTGACCATATCTCCTTTTTCCTTACTCCTTTAAGTCTCTAGCCTCAAATTTTCCTACTGTTTTCCTCCATTTCTCGACTCTAGCTGTTGTTTCTTCAGTAAGCTGGACATAGGCATGTTTCCAATTGGGGTTTTTGTATCCTTTGCCAAGAACGCGTTTCTCCAGATGGCTCCATGGCTCCCTTCCTTCTTTTAGTTTATTAATTGAAACCCATTTTTTTTTCAGACATCTTCCCTCTTCACCCTCCCTAAAAATGGAAAACTTCGTTTTTTAGCGCTCTTCCATGCTTTATCTTTTTCTTTTATACACTTATTATATAAAAACTAACATTCCATATCAGTTTATTCAGGACCAGCTTCATGGACTCATACTTGGTTTTATACTTTGTTATCACCAACTTGAAATTCTTAATAACTTTGAACAACAGGTCCTAAATTTTCAATTGACACTAGGCCCTGTAGATTATATAGTAAGTCCTGAGTCTAATTTTAATATTAGTTGTCTCCCCTCTAAAATATAAGCTACTTGTGGGTTATAATTTTTATCTTTTTGAGCGTGCTGTGCACATTTGAAAAATATGAGTAAAATCAGAAAATTAATGAACAGGGCAATGGGCATGGTAGATGTAAGTTAAGTAGGATTTCTTGCTTTTCTTCACCTTTTTTTTGGCTAAGCATGAAAACCAAAATATTGTGAGGTTTGAAGGTGAATTGTAAGTCTTTGCATCACTTTTGGGTCTCTGAATGTGCAGGCTCAGGGAGTACCTACAGAAGTATCTATAGGGTCTTAGGTCCTGGGCTTTAAAAGCTCACATGCCACACCAAGCTATCCCATGAGGGAAGCTTTCTCCCTCCTAGCACTAAGTTCAAAAATTTAGAATCTGAGATACTGACAGCGGTGGGCCTCCTGGCAAGCCTGGAAGGAAGCTGCTTTCATCCTTTGCTCACGCTCTCTTTTAAATAAAGACTATATGTATACAATTGTTTACATATGTACATGAATATAGATGATATATATATACAACATAAAATTTTCCATTTTAACTGTTTTTAAGTGTACAATTCAGTGGCATTAAATACATTCCCATTGTTGAGCAACCCTTACCACTAGCCATCTCCAGAACTTATCTTTTTAATTGAAACTCCATACCCGTTAAACAATTCTCCATCATCTTCTTCCCCTTGCTCCTGAAAAATTCCATTCTATATTTTGTCTCTATAAATTCGACTCTTCTAAGGACATGATATAATTGGAATCATATGTGTCCTTTTGAGTCTACTTTATTTTATCAAGCATAATGTCTTCAAGGTCTATCCATGGATTTCTTTTCTTTTTAAGGATGAATAATATTCCTGTATATGTATATGCCACATTTCATTTATCAATTCATCCATCATTCAACCTTAGTGATAGACACTAAGGTTAATTCTACCTGTGGGCTATTATGAATAATGCTGCTATGAATATGAGTGTATAAATATCTGTTCCAGACCATTCTTAAAATTATTTTGGGATACATTCAGGTATGGGATTGCAAGATCATATGGTAATTTTACACTTAATTTTGGGAATAGCTTCCACACTATTTTCCACAGAAGCTGATCCATTTTACATTTCTTTTTTTTTTGATTTGCCTTTTTTAAATTATTATACTTTAAGTTCTAGGGTACATGTGCATAACATGCAGGTTTGTTACATATGTATACTTGTGCCATGTTGGTGTGCTGCACCCATCAACTCGTCAGCACCCATCAACTCATCATTTACATCAGGTATAACTCCCAATGCAATCCCTCCCCCCTCCCCGCTCCCCGTGATAGGTCCCGGTGTGTGATGTTCCGCTTCCCGAGTCCAAGTGATCTCATTGTTCAGTTCCCACCTATGAGTGAGAACATGCGGTGTTTGGTTGTCTGTTCTTGCGATAGTTTGCTAAGAATGATGGTTTCCAGCTGCATCCATGTCCCTACAAAGGACACAAACTCATCCTTTTTTATGGCTGCATAGTATTCCATGATGTATATGTGCCACATTTTCTTAATCCAGTCTGTCACTGATGGACATTTGGGTTGATTCCAAGTCTTTGCTATTGTGAATAGTGCCGCAATAAACATACGTGTGCATTTGTCTTTATAGCAGCATGATTTATAATCCTTTGGGTATATATCCAGTAATGGGATGGCTGGGTCAAATGGTACTTCCAGTTCTAGATCCTTGAGGAATCTCAGAACAGAGTCCTCAGAAATAATACCACACAACTACAGCCATCTGATCTTTGACAAACCTCAGAAAAACAAGAAATGGGGAAAGGATTCCCTATTTAATAAATGGTGCTGGGAAAATTGGCTAGCCATAAGTAGAAAGCTGAAACTGGATCCTTTCCTTACTCCTTATACGAAAATTAATTCAAGATGGATTAGAGACTTAAATGTTAGACCTAATACCATAAAAACCCTAGAAGAAAACCTTGGTAATACCATTCAGGACATAGGCATGGGCAAGGACTTCATGTCTAAAACACCAAAAGCAATGGCAACAAAAGCCAAAATTGACAAATGGGATCTAATTAAACTAAAGAGCTTCTGCACAGCAAAAGAAACTACCATCAGAGTGAACAGGCAACCTACCAAATGGGAGAAAATTTTTGCAATCTACTCATCAAAGGGCTAATATCCAGAACCTACAAAGAGCTCAATCAAATTTACAAGAGTAAAACAAACAACCCCATCAAAAAGTGGGCAAAGGATATGAACAGACGTTTCTCAAAAGAAGACATTCATACAGCCAACAGACACATGAAAAAATGCTCATCATCACTGGTCATCAGAGAAATGCAAATCAAAACCACAATGAGATACCACCTCACACTAGTTAGAATGGCGATCATTAAAAAGTCAGGATACAACAGGTGCTGGAGAGGATGTTGAGAAATAGGAACACTTTTACACTGTTGGTGGGATTGTAAACTAGTTCAACCATTATGGAAAACAGTATGGCGATTCCATTTTACATTTCTACCAATACTATGCAGGCCTTCAATTTCTCCACAATCTCACCAATACTTGTTTTGTTTTATAATAGTCATTCTAATAATGGTTTAGATTTGCATTTCTGTAATGATTATTAATATTGAGGATCTTTTCATGTGCTTAATAATCATTTGCATATCTTCTTTGAAGAAATGTCTATTTAAGATTTTTGTCCATTTTTAAGGCCAGGCATGATGGCTCACACCTGTAATCCTAGTACTTTGGGAGACTGAGGTAGGAGGATTATCTGAGGTCAGGAGTTCAAGACTGGCTTGGCCAACATGGTGAAATCCTGTCTCTACTAAAAATACAGAAATTAGCTGTGGGCATGGTGGTGCTTGCCTGTAATCCCAGCTACCCAGAAGGCTGAGGCAGGAGAAATATTGGAACCCCGAAAGTGGAGGCTGCAGTGAGCCAAGATTGCACCACCACACTCCACCCTGGGTGACACAGCAAGACTCTGTCTCAAAAAAAAAAAAAAAAAGAAAAGAAAAGAGAGAGATTTTTGTCCATTTTTAATTGGGCTGTTTGTTTTATTGTTGTTGAGTTGTAGGAGTTTTGTATATGTTCTGGATATTTATCCCTTAGCTGACATAAGATTTAAAAATACACTTTTCCAGTCTATGAGTTGCCTTTCACTCTATTGATAGTGCCTTTTTATGCACAAAGGTTTTTAATTTTGATGTAGTCCAATTTATATATTTTTTCTTTTGTTGCTTGTGCATTTATTATATTCATGAAACCATTGTTGAATTCAATATTATGAAAATTTCCTGTTATGTTCTTTTCTGTTAGTTTTATAGTTTTAGCTTTTTTATCTAGGTCTTTAATCCAATTCAAGTTAACTTTTCATGTGGTGTAGTGTAAGGATCCAACATCATTCTTTTGCATGTGACTATCCAGTTTTCCCAACACCATTTCTTGAAAAGACTGCTCCTTTCCCACTGAACAGTCTTGGAAACTTTGTTGAAAATCATTTGAGTATATATGTGTGGGCTTTCTATTCTATTGCCTTGGTCTATATGTCTGTCTTTATGTCAGTACCACACTGTTTTGATTATTGTACCTTAGTAGTAAGTTTTAAAATCAGAAAGTGTGAGGCCTCTGACTTTGTTCTTTTCCAAGATTGTTTTGGCTATTTATGGTCCCTTGAGAGTTCATATAAATTTTAGGATAAATTTTTGTATTTCTGCAAAAAAAGGCTTTGAGATTTTCATAGGGATTGCATTAAATCTGTGAAATCTTTTGGATGGTATCAACATTTGAAAAATATTAAGTTTTCAAACCCTTGATCATGAGATATCATTCAACTTATTTGTGCTATATTTAATTATTTTCAGCAGCATTTTGTAGTTTTCAATGTGTAAGTTTTTCATCACTTCTT
This sequence comes from Theropithecus gelada, assembly GCF_003255815.1. Taxonomy (NCBI): domain Eukaryota; kingdom Metazoa; phylum Chordata; class Mammalia; order Primates; family Cercopithecidae; genus Theropithecus; species Theropithecus gelada. The sequence goes on from NC_037677.1 coordinate 50,608,199, forward strand.
TGGTTAAGTTTATGCTTAAGTATTTTTTAAGTATTTTGTTCTTTATGATGCCATTGTAAGTCAAATTGATTTCTTAATTTCTTTTTTGGGGTTTTTATTGTTAATGTATGAAAACAAATAATTTTTGTCAGTAACTTTGTAGAATTATTTTATTTAGTTTTAACAGTTGTGTGGGTATGAATAAAGATAACTATTTAATCCTTTCCAAATTTGTTGCTTTTTATTTCTTTTCCTTGCCTAATTGCCCTGGCAGTACTACATTGAATAGAAGTGGTAAAAACAAGCATTTATTTTGTTCTCTTTGTTCCACCTTTCCCACCATTACAAAGTCTTGTGATAAATGACTGGATATGACTGGAAATATCCTGTCACTTAACAAACGTGGAGCTGTACTAAATGTCTTGGTTCTAGGTCCATAGTTTTGTGGTCTCTATGGGATAACCTTATCTATCTTGTTGATACATTAAAAAAGTGAGACTCATAAGAGATGTGAGATTGGAGTGATTTAGAGTTGTTCAAGGATCTAACTCATTGTAGCAAGTTCTGAGATCTAACTCACTATAACAAATTCTTATAAATTGCCAATTTATAAGAAAATGTGTTTAACTTTGGATTTTTATTTTGTTGAAAACCTGATAATTAGCATATTGAATATTGTCTATTTTTCTGGACTAATTTAAATGCCTTCTATTGAATTTATGCCATGCTCCTATAAGGTATTCACTGTGATGCCTGTTGATAAACTCACTTGTACAATAAATCTAGGTATAATTTTAGTTGTAAAATAGAAAAATATATGAATTATTATTCTGGGATACATAGGTCCTTGGAGTAAACTTACTTAATTTTTGGCTCGAAATTTGTTTTAGAGATTTTTAAAGACAGCATTTGAACTGCACAACTCACAGGTCGAGGAAGATACAAAGGGTCCTGATAGTTATGGGACGGGGACAGTTACACAAAGACAGAAGTCCCTGGAACTGGGCAGATGGCTACCATTCCTCTTGTTATCTATAAATCCTGGAGTATCTATGGCAGGGAATGCTTCTGAGTCTGTTATCATTCTTTTGTCTCTTTCTATAGACAGGAGACAACTTCCTCTCCACAATCATTTCCCTTTTTCATCCTTCTCCTGGCTTCTGTTATGGAAGGGAGAATTGAAGTCATTCAGGTGACAATCACAGTTATGGATGTTTATCTAGCTTTCTTGGATTATATTATGCTTTTTAGTTTTCCTTAACAATTGTATGGTGTGTGTTGGTCACTTGGAGATGCTGTGTTTTGCTTAGTTCCCCTAATAACTAATGAATGACAATTCAGGAATATAAAATATGCTACAGGTTGACACATTGGCTATCTTGCCCATAGGAGACGTTGCTAACCACATAAATCATTTCTCTCACTTCCGACTTGGCATTATTTGCAGTGTTCACCTTAGAGCAACTCTAAGCGCCAGCCACCATTTGAATAGGAATCAGTCACAGGGAGAAAACTTATTGCTGCTCAAATATGAAGTGTATCATTAGAAATAATCTTTCAATACAAAAATTAGCCAGGCATGGTGGCATACACAACTGTAGTCCTAGCTACTCAGGAGGCTAAGCCAGGAGAATCACCTGAGCCCAGGAAGTTAAAACTGCAGTGAGCAGAGATTGTGCCAATGAACTTCAGCCTGGGTGACAGAGTGAGATCCTGTCGCAAAAAAAGAGAAACCTTTCCTGAACACGTGTATATAAACTATATATAGAAAGATAAGAAAAAATCTAATAATATAATTTTTCCAGGGAAGGAAATTGAGACTGGAGATAGGGATGGGAGAAAGATGTTTTACTACGTACTTCTTTCTACCTGAATTTTGAACCATGGTGATTGCTTTAGTTACTCAGAATTAAATAGATTACAATGTGAAAATATTGAAAATATTCTCTTCTCATTCTGATCCATCTTATTCCTTTTACTTGACTTATTACATTGGCTAGGATTTCCAGTATAATGCCATTCTAGAGTAATGGTGAAAGCAGACCTCTTTGTCTTGCATGATGCTGAAAATATTCCCTAAGGAGTCTATTTTTAAATAGAGTTTTACTTGGATAAATTCTCTATTGCCTATAATGACTTCTATTTGAAAATTTCCAAATGCTTTATTATTGCTAAAAGTAAATTGAGTAAGCTAAATAAAGTGCTGACAGTCATTTCCTCCAACAACTTTCTTTGGGAAAAATACATTAATAGTTCTGATTTGTTTACTTAATTAATCTCAGATAATGATAATAAAACGATAATTTAGTATTAAAAAATTAAACACCTAAGAGAACAAGTTAATGACCTTTTTAGCTGCAATTTTGGTTAAGTTTTCATATTAAACCAGTTTCATTGCCTCTTCAAGGTGAGCACTACCATCCTAGCGTCTTGGTTATGGCTTATCCATCTCCGGTAGATGTATTTATAAGATCATGCTCTTTCTGAAGGGCCTACGTGGGAGAGGCAAGAGGCATAACTGAGGTCTTTTGGACTCTACCATGTTTCAATGAGGGGCTTTTATAGCAGAGCACCGACTATGGTGTGAAGTGCTTTTCCAATGCTGAAAAAAGTAGCACTTTGTTTTTCACTGGCCATTACTGTTTGTGGGTAGCCTCCCCAAGGTTTCTGAAGACAAGGAGACATGAGGGATGGATTTGGGTACCAACACTCATCACAAATCCTTATCAGGTAAGCCCTACTTTATCAAGAAAATAAACCATAGAAAATAACTTTTTTTATATTTTCATTAAGGTCATAAATGTTAAGGCCTAGAGAATTAAAAAACGGAGGAATGCAGGCTTATGGGGAACAGTACTTGGAAAAGATTATAATACTTCTCTTTGGGTTCCTGAAGACTCGAGTATCATTATAAAGTAATACATGAAAAAGAAAAGTATAAGGACTTGTGGATACAGTTCACAGGAAATATTGGTGTCTGTGAACTGAGAGAGAGCCCACATTTCTTCAGTAAGCACTGGGTTACCAGGAAAAATGGAAAGAAAAATTTTATTTTATTATTATTATTTTTTTTATTTTTATTTTTTTTGAGACGGAGTCTCGCGCTGTGTCACCCAGGCTGGAGTGCAGTGGCGCGATCTCGGCTCACTGCAAGCTCCGCCTCCCAGGTTCACGCCATTCTCCTGCCTCAGCCTCCGAGTAGCTGGGACTACAGGCGCCTGCCACCACGCCCGGCTAGTTTTTTGTATTTTTAGTAGAGACGGGGTTTCACCATGTTAGCCAGGATGGTCTCGATCTCCTGACCTCGTGATCCACCCGCCTCGGCCTCCCAAAGTGCTGGGATTACAGGCTTGAGCCACCGCGCCCGGCCCAGAAAAATTTTAATGTTATACAAAGATGTTATGAGTACAAAAGGAAAAAATTAGAAATTAAGAAAATCTAGAACACAGCATATTATTGCAAATCTTATATGATACATATCTGAATGCCTCTCTGCAAGAGAGAGGAAGTGTATATGATAGATAGTGCCATTCCTGGGTCTCATCTCAGAAAGATATGGAAAAATTTAATATTACAATTAATCCCTTATTACTTTCTGCTAATTAAGGTTTTTTAAAAGTTTAATAAAAATTAAACTTTTATTTTGAGATAATATTAGGTTCATATAGTTATGAAAAATAATACAGATGATCTTTTGTACCCTTTACCCAGTTTCTACCAACAATAACATCTTGCAAAACTATAGTCCAATTTCATGGCCAGGATATTGGCATTGATACAGTCAATATTCAGAACACTCCATCATTAAAAGGATCCCTCATGTTACCCTTTTATGGTCATCCCCACTTTCCTCTTACCTTCACCTCTACTTAACCCATCATGACCATTGTTCTCCATTTTATAATTTTGTTAGATATTTCATATACAAAATAGTATGATTCTGTATATGTATGTGTATATATATATACATAATACATACAAAATTTACTGTAGTATGTAAATATTTGGGATTGGCTTTTTTTCACTCAGCATAATTCAATTTTCTGGCAATTCTCCAGTTTGTTGCATGTTTTAGTAGCTTGTTCCTTTTTATTGGTGAGTAGTATTTCATAGTATGGATATATCACCGTTTATTTAACCAGTCATCTGTTGAAGAATATCAGGGATGATGCTTATAGTTTCAAGTTATTACAAAGAAAGCTGTGATAAACATTCACATACAAGTATTTGTGTGAACATAGGTTTTCATTTTTCTAGTATAAATGCCTAACAGTGCATTTACTGGGTTGCATGGTAGTTGCATGTTTAATTTTATAAGACTGCGAAGATTTTGTTTTCTTAGAGTGACTACACCATTTTCTATTCCCACCATAAATGTATGAGTGATTGTTTCTCCACATCCTTGCTGGCATATGGTGTTGTCATTATTATTATTACTATTATTTTTGAAATGAAGTTTCTCATCACCCCGGCTGCCTCCCGGGTTCAAGCAATTCTCATGTCTCAACCTCCCGAGTAGCGGGATTACAGGCGCCCACTACCACACCCAGCTAATTTTCATATTTTTCGTAGAGACAGGGTTTCACCATGTTGGCCAGGATGGTTTCAAACTCCTGACCTCAGACAATCCGCCCATCTCGGTCTCCCAAAATGCTGGGATTACAGGAGTGAGTCACCATGCCCAGCCATTATTTTTTATTTCAGTCATTTTGAGATGTATGTAGTAATATTTGTTTGGTTTTTATTTTCATTTCCTTAATGATTAATGATGTTGAACATTTCTTTACGTACTTTTTTTGCATCTGTGTATCGTTTTCAGTGAAATATCTCAATATTTTTTGCTCATGTTCTAATTGCATTTTTTACTGTTGAGTTTTGACAGTTATTTATATACTCCAGATGTGAGTCTTTGTCAGTTATGTGGTGTGCAAATATTTCTCCCCACTCTGTAGCTTACTTTATAATCATCTTAATATAGTTTCATAGAGCAAATTTTTTAAAATTTAATAAAGCGCAGTTTATTAATTTAATAAAGTTTATCAGTTTAAAAAAGTGCAGCTTTTAGTTTTATAAATCAGGCTTTTGATTTCAAGTTGAAGAACGCTTTAGGTAGACCTAGATCTCCAAAATTTTCTCTTTCTAAAAGTTTTATAGTTTTAGATTTTAAATTTAAATCTGTGATTAATTTTGAGCTAATTTTTTTTTAGGTGTGAGATTTAAGTCAAGCTTTGTTTTGCCTATGCTGATCCATTTTGTCCAATACCAATGGACAAGGCAATACAATTGCTTTTGCACTTTTTTCAAGAACATTTAGGCATATATGTGTGTGTGTGTTTGTGAGTTTTCTATCCTTTTCTATTGATCTATGTAACCATGCCTCTGCCAGTTTCATATAGTCTTGACTGCCATAGTTATATAAGTCTTGAAATTGGACAGGCTGATTGCCTTTAATTTATTATTCTTTTCACAATTGTTTTAACTGTTGTAGTTCCTGATCTTTTCTATTTAAATTTTAGAATAATTTTGTGTGTATATAGAAAAATCATGCTGTAAGTTTGATAGGGAGTTCATCAAACCTACCTATCAATTTGAGGAAGAACTGACATCTGTACTGCGTGGTGTTCCAATACATGAACCCAGTATGTCTCTTTGTTTATTTAGACATTTGGTGACTTTGTTTTCAAATCAGTGCTTTGTAGTTTTAAGCATGTAAGTCCTGAGGAAGTCTTGCTAGATTTACATCTAAATATTTCATATTTTTAAGACATTATAAATGGTATCATATTTGTAATTCCAATGATGACATGTTTACTGATGGTATATAAAAATACAATTGATTTTTGTATGCTTATCTTGTATCCCATGACCTTAGTGAACTCACCTATTATTTCTATTTTTTTGGTAGAATCCTTGAGATTTTGTATGTATGTATGTATTAATGTCATCTGCTAACAGAAATAGTTTCATTTCTTCCTTTCTAACTTGTACCTCTTTTATTTCTTTTTATTTTACTATTGCACTGGCTAGAAATTCAAGCACTGGGTTGAGTAACAGTGGTGGAACCAGGTATCCCTGACTTTTTCCCAGGCTTAGGGAGGAAACATTCAGTCTCTCACCATTAAGTATAATGATAGGAGAGCTTTTGTGTAGATCTTCTTTATGAAATTAAAGTGGTTCCCCTGTATTCCTATTTTTTTTTGAGAGATTTTATCATGAATGGGTGTTAAACTTTGTCATATGCCTTTTTCTGCATTGATTGATGTTTTTTTTCTTCTTTAGCCTGTTAATATGGTGGATTCAATTAATTGATATTGGTGTATTGAACCATCTTTGCATCCTTAAAGTAAATCCCACTTAGTCTTTATATATATTTCACTGAATTCTGCTTTGTTAAAGATATTTACTTCTACATTCATGAGAGTTATCGATCTGTAGTTTTGCATGTATGTATGTATGTATGTATGTATTTATATTGTTCTTGTCTGGTTGTGATATTAGAATAACGATAGCTTCATAAAATCAATTGGAAAGTCTTCTCTCTATTTTTTGGCAAAGTTTGTAAAGAGTTGGTGTTAATTTTTCTTTAAACATTTGGTTGAATTCTCCAATGAAACTATCTGATCTCGGAGATTTTTTGGGGGGGAGATTTTTAGTTACAAATTCAGTTTTCATAATTGCTATAGGTAATCAAATTATCTATTTTATATTAGGTGAGGTGTATTAGCTTGCATTTTTCATGGAATTTGTTCAGTTTTCTAGGTTGTCAAAGTAAAATGTGCAGAGGTTGTGTTGGGGTGCTTCATTGCAACCTTGCAAGAGTGAAAGTCTAGGCTCCCTACTTAGTTTTTGCTGGCAAAGGTGGGGACATGGCCGCAGATTTTTCTGTGGGGATTTTTGAGGTAGAACAATTATTGTTGAAAAGGTTGCTGCCTTTTTGTGCTGTTCCTTTCCTGGTGCTTTAGGTAGAGAAAGTAGATTTTCTTTTTTTTCTCATTGCTTGTTGGTGTTTCTGGGCTCCAAGTGTAGTCTATAGGAGACAAAAGAAAACAAAACATACAGAGAAAACCACCATGTTGGTCTTTGGGTCCTGAGGTCCCAAAGTCTGCACTCTTTTATTTTTTTTCAGATGGAGTCTTGCTCTGCTGCCCAGGCTGGGGTGCAATGGCGGGTTCTCGGCTCACTACAACCTTCGCCTCCCAGGTTCAAGCAATTCTCCTGCCTCAGACTCCCAAGTAGTTGGGATTACAGGCACTTGCCACCACGCCCAGCTAATTTTTGTATTTTTAGTAGAGACGGGGTTTCAACATGTTGGTCAGGCTGATCTTGAACTCCTGACCTCAAGTGATCTGCCCACCTTGGCTTCCCAAAGTGCTAGGATTACAGGTGTAAGCCACCACGCCTAGCCAGTCTGCATTCTTCTTTCTGTCTTTCAGAGTCTTCTTAGGTTGTGTTATATATATAATATCCAGGGTTTTTAGTTGTATATAATGGGAGAATAGGGAAAAGTATATTTACTTTTTCTTCCCACGAGCACAAGTCCATGATACATTTTAAAATAAAAAAAATAACAATAGGGAATTTTTGTTGTAAGCCTTTCTTTGTGTAATGAAAAACAGAAAAAAATAGAATATAGCATATTATATATGTAACATATATTAGTTATACTGTATAAAATGTAAATTTATACTATGCAAGTTAAACATATTAATATCCAATTATTACACAACTGTTCTTTCGAAGTAGAGGTGAGGTAAAGTTGTGACATACTTTGAGTTTCCGCTTTGATACTTCTATATTGTAATATTTTTCTTATGAGCTATTTTTCCTGCCTCCTTCCTTCTTTTCCTTTTTTCCCTGCTAATTACATATTAATTGAAAAATTGTATACCAAATGAGACTTTTTTGCCTTTGCTACAAAATGTAAAGGTTAACAATTGTAGGCATGTCATTCTGATTGTCTTCTTCCCCTGTAGGAAAAACATTTTTCAATTAGCCTTTCACAGTCCTTTACACGGACTCGTGCTCATAAATTGAAAAATTTCAATTTTGTCTAGTTTTCTGCACTCTTCAATCACAGCATACAGTTTCTCAATTTCAACTAGTTTGTCAGCAACCTGAAACATCTTTTTAAATTGTATCCCAATAATCAGAGCAATTTTGGTATTTTTCTTAGATGTAAGGTTTAAAAGTAGCATGTAACTGTGTCTCTATGGACAAAATGTGTACAGTCTGTTTAAATGTTCTTTCAACTTGAAAATTAATCTCATTCTTACAACTTCCTCAGCATTACTGGGGCATGGGGTCATGATTGATAACCAGCCAGATCTGACCTTGACCACCAGCTGTTAGATCTCCACACAGTTTCCTTCTGGATATTAGTTATTTGTTAATAAAGACCCTAGGTTCTTTTGCATTTAACGCAACCTGAGTTTGTTCATTGCTCTTGCTAGTAATGTTTCTCTTAACTCTAGATATTTCATAGATCCTAGGAGCTCACAAACTGTGGAACAACTTTTGCTTTCTGGTCTATTTCAATTTGTTTGTTTAGGCCATCATTATTGTAAATATTACCAGGTAGATATTTGTAAAATATGAAGAAAGAAGAAAACATAAAATTGATTATTACATAGATGAAAATTAAGAAGAAGAAAACCCTGCTTACCTATTTTTAATGGGGGATTAGTAATCTTGTCACAATAAACATTTTTACATGCCCAGGTAAGACTATAACCGTATTCTAAAGATGCTGTGTAAGGAAATGCAAGCAAAGGTGATAAGGAATCCATTGACACATAACCAAGTCATAAGCTTATTTATTACCTGCACTATTCCTCAGAGGCCATTTTTTTCTGCATTACAATGAGCTTGAGGAGATGGTGACAGAATAGAGGATGCTGTTATAGCACCTTCCATTAGTCTGTTTTAGTTTAATGATCTGGAAGCAGCTTTGGTTAATATCTAAACATATGTAAGTAGAATAATACCACAGATGATCCTGCCTGGAACATACACACATTTTGGAATCAAACTAGTCTAGTTTTCACCTGCAGTGGAGACAGTGGTGATGATATTTCCCTCAGAAAGAAGTTTACTAGTAGCCTGGGTAACTTGGAGTTGACCTTGCCAGGGCAAAATAGTATCACCAGGAAAAGTGCTCATCTTTCTCCTGTCAATATTTGGTTATCCCTCTGGACTTTTCTCATTTCTACAGATACCTCAATGGGCTGCTGCCTCTATCTGCATGGTCTTCCTCTGGTACTGGAACCACTTGATATAAATTGCTCATGAATAAGTATCTTGCTTATAGAAACTCAGGCACCAACTGGAAGACCTAGAGGCTGTGGGTCAACTCCACCTGCATCTATGACAGCACAGCTCTATAAACAATGTTTATATGTTTTTATTCAGAAAACAAAGATATCTCTAATTTAAAAAAATTTAAAAAGCTTAAAGAAGAATGCTATCTTTTAAAAATATTTATTTATTGGCATGAGTTAAGAATTACCCAAATTTCTTTTACATACCTATAAAAATGATATAATTTGTTTTCTTTAAATTACTAATTTATTGTGTAATATTTATGAATTGTTAAATATTGCATCGGGATTGTATTCTCAATTTGATTTCTTACTTTCCTATTATATTGCTTAATTTAGAGTAGCTTATTTAGATTGTCATATCTATAGCTAACTACAATCAATTTACTTCTACTTTTGTAAAACTTCAGCAGCTCTGGGGATTGAGTTGGCCATTGCCTTATAGTTATGACAGGTAACTATCCTTTTGATCCATGACTTGGAATGAATAATTGACACTGAAATTGCTAAAGAATAATGTGGAAAATTCCTCTCACACTGTTCACCTTCATTGCTGTGGATAATCTTTAACAACTTTATTTTCTCAGTTGCTCTGTTCAGGTTTTTTACCTCTTACTATGTTAATTTTGATGTCAGTTTTGCTGTTATTGTAGTACTTGTTGGACTGTTTATGGAACATGATCCCTTTCATTGCTATTTCTAACTTGATCACAAAACTGTGAGAGAAGTCCATTATAATTTAATCATTTTATCCATTATGATGTATGATATACCCTATGTAATGGCGATGTCTTATTTTAATTAAACTTAATTATGTATTTTTTAAATTTTGACTTCATAAGCAACCATATTTTGGATTATTCATTGCTTTTACTATCTCTTAGCTCTGTATTTTTTTCTGAATTTCCATAAATAATTTCCTTCTCTCAAATGTTCTTTGGATTGATATTCTCATTTTCTGAAATCATAGCTAATTTGTATTTCAGACAATAAGGTTTTAATGAGCATTCTCCATTGTGGAATTTCATATGTTTGTTTAAAAAGTATTTACTTCATCTGAGAATCTGAATTTGATTAAGAGATGAGTGGATAGAAATAGTGTGGCTGAGCCTGCCATGCTCCTTATAATGCAGGAGATTCTAGTGGACGCCCCTGGCTGGTCATTGCTGCATGGTTACAATGTGACCAGACATGTGTGATGAGTGGTTACTAAAAAGAACCCGAAGACAGTACAGCAAGAGGATACCAGAAGCTACATAGTCAGAAGCTACTAGAACTTCATCCTAGTCCAGGGATATGGCTTAGCAAAAGAGTTGCAGATGATAGGATCACTCACCCTGGGATTCTTGCATTCTGTCAGGACTTTGTCCTGGAAAGGCAGGACACCTAAATAGCCACTACCTGAGTACCTCTCCTGTAAGGAAACTGGGGCAACCTGGGAAACCATGATTCTTTGCTTTCCTGTCCTTATGCATTTTGTTGTCCTTTGCTATATTAGATTTTTGAACTGATTACAGTAAAATTTAACTAGTGGTGATACATTTATGCCACAGAGTCATCATGTGCACCAAGTCTTAAGCCTAGTCCTCTCAAGACAATTTCAAATGGGTTATTCAGTGAATGGTGTTAAAGTATAATTTTCAGATATGCAAAATCATGACTCTCAGGCAAATATAAAACGAGCACATGTCAAAGACTTTAAAATTTGTTAAGTAATGAGGGAACTGGCAAGATGTGGCTAGTTCAAAGAACATTTAAAAACTAGGAGTGTTTATAGGCAACTTAACAAAGAAGGGTTAAAAATTGTTACCCTTAAATAAACTGTTTACTGTCCAGTAGACTATAATTTTGGGGATAATCTGTTCCTTTGGATGAAAGTTATTTGCATCCCTTCTGGACAAAAATACATGTTTGCAAATAACTTCATTAAATCTGTAATTTTTCTGAGATCCGGCCACTGCACTCCAGCCTGGGTGACAGAGCGAGACTCCGTCTCAAAAAAAAAAAAAAAAAAACAACAACAACAAAAAAAAAACAAACAAATCTGTAATTTTTAACGACTATTAAACTATGAGATGAACTAACTATATTCTCCTGTACAATCTTTGAATGATCTTCACTTCTATAAGATATTGAAAGGATATGACACCAGCACCTTTATTTTCAAGTTTCTGATTTTTCTTTTGTCTCCCAGATAATGGACAGCCCATGGTAAAGGCTTTGATGATTAAATCTTACCATTTCTAGCATTAGAAATGGATGGAAGTGAAAAGCATACTTCCTTTGAAAGCCTGAAAAATCACTTAAATCCACTTGGTGAGAAACATTCTTTTCCAATTTTTACCAAGCCATGTGGAAAATTATTTAGACAACTAAGCAAGAAAGGGCCTGAGGAGAAATAGATAAATCAATTTTTCTTGGGGGTAGGGGAAAGGAGAGTTTTGACGCCACCATGATCGAAACATTTAGAGACATACTGAGATGAACTAGGCAACAAGGAATAAGTGTAATAGCTTTACTAATCCTTAGAGCAGTTCTCAAACTTGAGCTTGTAATGAAAATCACATGGAGGCTTGTTAGAGCACAGCTTCTAGGGTCCACCCCAGCAGTTGTTCTCAAAATGTGGTCCCCCAGCCCAGCAGAATCAGCCTCACCTGGGAACACTTTATGAACGCAAATTCTTGGGCTCCACCATATATCAAGAACGCTGGGATTGAGGCTGGCCAATATGTTTTACAAGCCCTCAGGGTAATTCTGATGCACATTTGAGTTTGAGAACTTTGCTCTTGGTGTAAGCCAGGAGTCACTGCAGACTGAGAACAATCAGGGATAATTAAGAAGTGTGAATAACAACCCAAGTAGTAATGCCAGGCAAGGTGCTGAACACTTTCCAGGCTCCACATCAGTTAACTTCTCATAAAAAGCTGATTAGAAGGATATTATCATCTATATTGATTCATGAATAAATTGAGTCTCAAAAAGGGTAAATCATCAGCACAAAGCTTAAGTGGTATAACCAGTAGCAGGTCAGATGGGCCCCAAAAATCTGTTTCTAATCATTGCTCTATAGTTCCATATAGACAATGGAAAGTTTCTTTCAGATTTGCTCCGACACACATTACTTTTAAATATAACTTTTTTGTTTGTTTGTTTGTTTGTTTTTGTTCTTTTGTTGTTGTTGTTGTTTTTGCATCTGGCTTCATGCCTCTCTATCTAATACTAGTCATGACATATTTCTTGAGGATTTCAGCATCCACCCATAGGACCTCTATAATGTATTCAACTTTGAGTTCTTTAACCTGCTCTCCTTAATATTCCGTCTTTTAGTCCATATCAGCCACCAACTAATGTGCTCATGCTCTGAAATTTAGCATTACCAGGAATTGTACCCACTCTACAATCTCAGTTCCATGCACACTAAAATCTGATCATCATCTTCTACTTTTCCAGCTCACTCCTTCTAGTACACCAGCTCCAGAAATTTGACCTCATAGGAGCCTACAGACTTATCATCCTGCTGACTTGTCACTGTCACAGGCAAGTCCTTTCTTTCCCAGCCAACAGCCCAGATTTCATCATATTCATCAACTTTTTACCATACACCTAAGCTCTCTTGTCTTCCTCTGTGTCCATCATCTTTATCTAGTTAAACTCGACCATGGTTAAATATAAGCCACAGTCCATTCTACCTACACACATGCCATCAAAACTGGTGAGAAAAAATGACCATGTTGACCGGTCTCACGTTAAAGTCATGACCTCTCACCTCAGTGTTGCCAAACCGTCATGCTTCTTTTCCATAGTCCAGTGATTGCCAAACTTGTCTGCACATGGATGTCAACTATGGAGCTTCAAAAATTGCTCATGCCTGTGTTTCACTCCTATGATTGTGATTTAATTGGTCTGGGATACAGCATGGGCAAGAATTTTTAAAAGACTCCTACGACTTAGTCCATTTACACTTCAACTCTCCTAGATACTTTTTCACATCTTTTCTTTCTTAAAACCTCCAACTCCTTTTTAATTATCCTTCCTCTCAGCTTGCTTCATTTTCACTAAGAAAATAAACCAATAGAACAGAACGTCTGTATGTTCCATCCACTGCATCTGCAATCCTACACTTATTTGTTCCCATTGATTTTGCCTCTCAGGCTGGTATTACAGTTGCACTGCCCATGTCCCTGTTTAAGGCCAACACATCTCTTGAGCTTTAGATCCCATCACCTCTCCCCCACTCAAAGGCATTACTTCAGCAGTGTGCCTACTTTTTCCAAAATCATCTTTCTCATTTCTTTCTAGCATTTACATTAATAAATATGTTATAATATCTATAAATACACGTATCTATTGGTTGTCTCTGCCAACTAGAAATTAAGGACAAAAGCTCCAGTGTTCTAGTTTACTATGTTTCTTCAATGTTGAGAATTGAGCCTTGCAAATAGTGGACTTTAAAAAAATATTTGTTGAATGAACAAATTTGCATCACTATTTGTTGTGCTGGTTGTTTGCTGTTTGGCTTAAAAATCTATCTGTGCCCTTCTTTGCCTTGCTCTATACTCAAGGAAGTTGGCTTCCAAAGACTGCTTTGTGTGGATTTCCTGGTTTGCTGACTTCCTGTTAGGTTCAGCCAAAGTTAGGCGGGAAAACTGGGGGAGCAGGAGGAGAGGTCAGGACATGCTCTCCCAGTTGCAATCTGCAGTAGCTATGTCTTTCCCTGATCCCTGCTCCCACCACAACACTCCTCCTTTTCCAGCTGTGCCACTCTCTGGGCTCTGGTCAGGTGGTATTTTCCCCTTCTGTTTCAGCTTTAGGGATGTCCATGGCTCCCACGTTGCTTGCCCCCAGGTGTGTCCATAACCTTTGTTGGCTTCTTTACTGCTGCCCTCACCTCTAGCACTAATCTCTTCATTAAAGTCCCTTTGTATGAACCGTCTGGAGGGAATTAACTCCTTACTAAGATTGGATGGATCAAGTTGATTTAATAATCAGCTATACGTTTATTTTAAAAAATATAATTACCAACGTGGATGAATCTTCAGGGGATTATTATGGGTTAAAACTAAAAACAGAACTACTATATAATTCAGCAATCTAACTTTTGGGTATACATCCAAAGGAATTGAAATGAGGATCTCCAAGAGATAGCTGCACTCTCATATTCATTGCAGCACTAGTCACAATAGACAAGATATGGAAATAACTTAAGTGTTCATCCACAGATGAATGGATAAATGTCTGCAAAGGGCAGACATTCCTTTTCATTTAATTAGCTTAAAAATAGTTTTATTTACATATCATGGAGATATATACCATATATTCATGTGGAATACCTATCACATATATATTCCATTGTCTGCATATATCACACAGCTTTACAAAAGAAGAAAATTCTGCTAATTGTAACAACATGGATGAACCTAGAAGACATTATGCTAAGTGAAATAAGCCAAACACAGAAGAACAAATACTATGTGATCCCACTCGTATGAGGAACGTAAAATAGTCAAACTCAGAGAAGAAGAGATAATAGTGGTTTCCAGGGATTGAGGGGAGGGGGCAATGGGGGAGATATTAGTTAAAGGGTAAAAACTTTCAATTATGTGACACAAATAAGACTTAGAGATCTACTGCATGGCATAATTTATATAGTTAGCCATAGTGTGTTATACACTTAAAAATTTTCTAAGAGAATATATTTTATATTAAGTATTATCACACATAAAAATAATAACGATAATAAATAAATCCAATGGGAGGAAACTTTTAGAGGTGATGAATATGTTTATGACAAAGATTCTGGTGACGCTTTCATCATTGTATACTTACCTCCTAACTCATCAAGTTGTATATATATTATATATGCAGCTATTTGTATGTCAATCATACCTCAATAAAGTGGTGAAAAAGCATGAATCTCCAAAGATTACATACTATATGATTTCATTTATATAACATTCTTGAAATGAAAAAATTAAGGGAATGGAGAACAGATTAGTGATTTCCAGGAGTTAGGAATTGCACCATCATTACTCTCATTTTTTAAAAGGAGGAAAATAAGGCTCAAGGAGGCTAAAGGATTTGCATAGTTTTGTCCAGTTGGTAAATGATAAAATCAGGATTTTCATTTGTGCCTCTTTTGCTCCAAAGCTCAACTACAGCATATCAAACTAGCTCCCCAAACAGACCAGGCAAAGGGCAGTCTTTTTGTTTTGTTTTGTTTTGTTTTAATTAGCTTTAAAAATAAAAATCAGTCACCCTATTTACACACGGAGATCTATTTATAATATACACGCATTTCCACAGCTTCTTCCTTTTGAGCCTTTCCTCTTCAGGAAAGACTGGCACAGTTCTTGATGATACAGAGAAGCCCAGCTGTTTAAATATTTAGGTAACCGTATTGTAAAATGTATGCCTAGCCAAGAAGCCTTTTTTGCATGGAGACATAATTAAACAGGCAGATGAGCCTATGAAACATGTAAGGCTCCTTACAAATTCTCAAAGGAATCCTTTATAAACCAATAAGAAGATGTTAGGAGAAACGCCATCCCCAGCGTGAGAGAGAAAGGTCTGGGAGGATTTGAGTGCTCGCAGAAAGAGCCACTGAGGTCACATTAGCAGGAGTCTGAGTACACATGGAGACCCAGAAGCACAACCCTCAGAGAGTTGGCATCTCTTTAGTCCCACAAAGGAGTCTCTAGCCTCTATACTCCAGTGGCCTCTTCTCATTTAGATTGCAAATCACTTTACATGGATTCCTGGGAATGCATTGAATGAACTCATGTTCGAAAGTTAGTTAAAGATTTGACTGGTATGTCCTTTGTTTGGTCAAATGCTTCCAATGCCACTGGCTCTCTCCTGCACAGTAATGAGGTCACATTAAGATTAATTACACACTTAATTTTTTTGCTAAATGCTTTGCTATAGACTCTGGTTAGTTGCATTTAGTTGTAAAATAGATAATAAAAATTGCTTTAATAAAAGCAAAGCCCAGAATGCAGTAAAAACAACAACAAAAATGAATCAGAATAATAATGTTGACTGCTATTATTAAACTCTTAAAATGTGCCTGGTACCATGCTATCTTCCTTTATACAAGTTACATCTATGATCTTCACAACCACTCTGGCAAAGGAACCATTTTAATTCCAATTTTCCTATGAAGAAATTGAAGCTCAATGACAATATCGAATTTTATCTGAGACTGTGCTCCTGGAAAACAGCAAAAACTAAGAAATCTCCCCACACTTTGTGTTTCAGCCTTATTGTGAAGGACCATCCTTCCTGATATGACTTAGGCCAGACTCAGATGCCCGACCTTGTTTACCTATGAAAATGGCAGGCACGGGCTCTCCAAATTTCTATTCTTTGCCCCATAAATGACTAGCTAAACTGCGCCAACTGACAAGTGTAGACTAAAATACCTCTTACCATGACTTGAACGAACTTTATTCAATCTTTGTTTCTTTCCCAACATCCCTGAACTTTGATTTACCCTTAATCTGAGCCAGCATACCGTCCCTCCTCCTGGCCCCTCCTGAGACTATGCTACTCTAGGTAAAACCTCTCTGATCACCTGTCAGATCATGACAGCTGCCACCTCAATCCATTCATCCTGTTTCTTTCTATCTTTGTTTATTCCTCTGTATACAGGAAAAGCCCTTTTCTGTCTAAGCTTTGAGGCACTTGCAGATCTCATGGTGGGACCCTTCTCCCTATTGCAGTAGTTGCTCTCCCCCAGTTGCAATAATATGTCTCCCCCAATTCAACACTCCTTTAAATAAAATCCTTCCTTACTTACGACTTGATTTGTTTTATTCTATGTAAGTGATAGAACAGTGATTTAACCATATGCTTGTCTGAATCAAGATATCATACACAACACTGCACAGGAATTAAAACTCTGGAAAGCCTATGCAGACTTCTCTCATCCCCTAGAACTAGTTTTTCCATGGCACTCAGTCAATACGTACATCACATCTTAGTTGCTTTCTATCTCCCCAACTGCACTGTGAGCTCCTCAATGGCAGGGTTTGGTTTTGAAACTATATCAAGAATCTGTCAAAAAAAGTGTTTTCTGAAAGAATATGTAGTAAATATTATTTAGAATTAAATGACAGCTATTGCAGAGAAGCGGGAAAAAACCCACTTTTTCCCTACTTTTCTAAGTTTTCCAGCTATGAATTTGCAAATCAGACTCACAAAAGACAGATTAACAGGAAAAACAGAACATTAACACGTGCAGCACACCTACACAGCAGAAACTCCGTGATGAGTCACTCAGAAGGGTGGTCAGAACCTGGACGAATGTATTAATAGCATCTTAACTAAAAACAATACCTTTGCAGAGAAATAATAAGACAAAAATAAAAAAAGATTTTGGGATTCCAAAGGTGGCAAACTGTGGGAAGGGACATATATGGAGGGACAAATGGAGTAAGACTTGTTTGCAAAGGTCCATCTCAAGGCTGACTTTCATCTTCTTCATGGTCATAAAACTTCCCCAGGAGAGAAGATTGGTGGCTGCCTTCATATTTCAAAAGTTTCTGCTTTCAATCAGAAAAGAGAAGCCCTAGGAAGGCTTTTTTACTACATCTATTGAACCTTAAATATTTTAGTTCAAAATAATCCTTATGCCAAAGTGGCAGGTTTGGGGGTGGCATATTTTAATCTCTTACACTATGCTGAGAATATCTTTCTTTGATCCTCAGATTCTTATTTCTATAGTAAGCCCCAGACTCCAGGTGGCCAGTCCTCATTGTTCTCATAGTGCTGTGTAAGTCAGCCTTCAAAAGTGCCCTCTGGATACTGGCAAATCTGACCACATCTTCTAGATAAAGAGGGGTGCGGAAGTGTGCCAACATGCAGCTGTTCCTGCCAGCAAATCCAAGAGACTATTGTCACTGCTGCACTGGGCTGTCCAAAGAAATGCTTGTGATCATGTACCTGCCACCGGAGTTGGGAAATGCTGTGAATCACGTGCCATGCTCAAAGAACCAGGTTTGGTGATTCTTTTTCTTATAGTTAGAATACAGATCCCTGCGCTTACTTCTAGCTGGAGAATTCCTCAACTGACTGATTCATCCACAAATTGGCTCCAATGCCCAATGCTATGGTACTTTACTGTCACTATGGTACTTTAGTGCCACTGGCCAGGAGAGGCTTGGGATGGATAAGGAGACCACAGAGTATCGGAGCATCATGGCTGAAGACAATGGCAATATCTGTAGTCATCAGAAGTGCACGTAGCATGACATTCAACAGCTTGGAAAAACACAGATTGACCTGAGTATACACAAGTACAGAAAGCCTGGTCGTCAGGCAGAACAAGAGACTGAGAGGCCAGTGAGGACTTTGAGGGCAACTGGGGACAAGTCACTGAAGCGGAGTCATTTTCTGGGGTAAATACTGAAGGATTGTTGTCTCACACCAAGGGAATCAATGACGTGTATGCACAGGTAGTGGTTTTAAAAGCGGAAGCTTAATAGACGAAAGAAAGAGAACAAAGAATAGCTCTCTCTCCTGCAGAGAGAGAGGAGCTCCCAAGTGGGTCTTCTGGTTTCATGGTGAAACGCATGGGGTTTTTTTTTTTTTTTTTGAGACGGAGTCTCGCTCTGTCTCCCGGGCTGGAGTTGCAGTGGCCGGATCTCAGCTCACTGCAAGCTCCGCCTCCCGGGTTCACGCCATTCTCCTGCCTCAGCCTCCCGAGTAGCTGGGACTACAGGCGCCGCCACCTCGCCCGGCTAATTTTTTGTATTTTTTAGTAGAGATGGGGTTTCACCATGTTCACCAGGATGGTCTCGATCTCCTGACCTCGTGATCCACCCGTCTCGGCCTCCCAAAGTGCTGGGATTACAGGCTTGAGCCACCGCGCCCGGCCAACGCATGGGGTTTTATAGACAAGCTTGAGGAAGTAATGTCTGATTAATATAGGGCCTGAGAGATTGGTTGAACCAGTTGTGACATTTGCATAGCATGTGAAGAAGCTGGCCATCCCACCGTAATCTTTTATTATGCAGATAAGATCTCTACCTTCCCCGGACCATGTTGTCTGTTCCTTACGGTACACGTGGTTGACAAAGAAAAGGGAAGATGGAGCCGTCATTTTGAACATGCTGGCCCCCAGGTAGCCTTCTATGGGTATAGCTGCCGGTTTTAACCCGTACAAGCTTCCAACTTGATTATCTATGTCTGCAGCTTGATTTTTAAGGCTGCTCTTAAACCTTGTCTCTACTAAAAATACAAAAATAGCTGGGCATGGTGGCACATGCCTGTAATCCCAGCTACTTGGGAGGCTGAGGCAGGAGAATCATTTGAACCCGGTAAGCAGAGGTTGCAGTGAGCTGAGATCATGCTATTGAACTCCAGCCTGGGCAACAAGAGCGAAACTCTGTCTCAAGAAAAAAAAAAAAACAAGAAAGAAAGAAAAATAATAATTTCATTAAAAGGAAAACCTTACCAAAGACTTTCTTCTGCTCATTATCTGCCTAAATAATTTCTTTTTAACCTGATAACATCACCTTTCGGGTTTCTTTGTTCCTTGGGGACATGTAAACCTTCTTCTACCTCTAAAGACTTTATTAGGTAGAGGTCGGGGGAGGAGGGAATAAATTTAGGAGAGAAGAAAAAGACCTAATAAAAATGTATGTAATTTGAAAGTCATCCAAAAGAAGAGCGGGATGGGTAAATAGTAGAAAAGAGCTTAA
Organism: Theropithecus gelada; assembly: GCF_003255815.1. Classification (NCBI taxonomy): domain Eukaryota; kingdom Metazoa; phylum Chordata; class Mammalia; order Primates; family Cercopithecidae; genus Theropithecus; species Theropithecus gelada. The sequence goes on from NC_037677.1 coordinate 50,628,198, forward strand.
TTGATGATATCAGTTTGCAGGCTGGGAAGGGACAGTTTCCATTGTGTATCAAAGGTATTCTTTCTTCAAAGAAGGGAAGGACTGTTTGGGTTTCATGGCTCATGAGTTGGTATTATATGTATTCAGTTGGTTTGTGGGAAAAGCTGTATATATTTATGAGGGGAGCAGAGCACAGGCACAGTGGGTAAACATGCATGTAACATACATCCCATGTTCACTTTGGAGCAGGGTTTTAGCATTAAAATAGGGTGGAATTCTTTATGACACAAAGACCATTTGTGCACAGCCTCTATATGCTGGTGAAACTGGTTTAAAGTCTGCAATTGCTTATCAGAAAAGAATGTTTGTAAGGCTGGTCCTCTGTCCAATTAGAGTTGTAGTGACCTGGGTCGTAAGTCAGAGTTAGGAGGGGTTTGATAACTCCTATTGTTAGGGAATTTAAAGCCCTAAGAATGTAGAAATTTGCCTTGCCAGCTGGGCCCTGAACCCTCAACCCATAGGTAATCTTGTTTTCTCAACCTTAGGGTCCATCTTAGTTGATTAAGGGTTATCTATTTTGGTCTTTCAGATCACGTGACTTTGAGTTTATTAGAAAGAGAATGTTCAAAAGTTAAAGGAACCAAGACAATTTTAGTCACATTTTAAACTCCACCTTCAATCAGCTGGAGTGAGATCTTCAGCACAAGAAAATAAACAAGCTCACACACATAAAGAAGCTGTACAGATATGAATATCAGTCCAGAAATTCTGATATCGTCACACCACAAATGAATGAGTTCTCGGCAGGAGGATGTGTGCTAAAGAAATGTGCAGAGGTCAATAGTCAGCTAAGAAAGGAGAGAGAGGAGATCATTCCAGGCCGATGGAAGAGTGACAGCAAGGTCCCTGAGAAAGGAGGGTGCAGGACATATCTGTGGAGTAAAAAAAAAGACCAGTGTGGCCCAGAGCAGTGATAAGTGTGTGCCTGTGGGTGTGTGGGGTGGAGGCAAGCAGGAGAAAGAGGCAGGGACATGCAAGGATGCATCTCAGAGAGCAGTTGTGGCTAAGCTTACATTTATAATTGTCTGTGATCAGACATTTTATGTTTTCTCATTCCTTTTTATTTTTAAAAAAAGTATTTATACATTTAAATAGAGACAATTTCTTGTTTTCCAGATTCGTGAATTTTCAACTGATTTGATAGTTCAACTGATTTTTCTGGAAATGTCCATAGCTTTTTAATTTTAACATTCATGATTAACAAAGAAAATCAGGATATGTCTTCAGGGTCTCTCTAAAATTTGAACCAGGGAAGTGAACTACAGTTGCTGCATCCACTGCCCCTTAAGTGACTCCAAACATGTGTCCAGAAAGAATTGAAATGAGTCCTGCTGAGGCACAGAGAGGACAGAAGCGTGTCTGAGAGGTTGCTTTCCCTTTATCCCCACATCCACCAGGGAGTGGGATAAAGTGCTGCCAAACAACTTGAAAAATATTTGTTTTTCACTCGCTGTCCCTTGGCGACTCCTGCAAATGCCAGGGTGCTGGTAATTTTCTAATCTCCCACCATCTCTTGAATCACCAGTAATTGCTTCTGATATGTTTCTTTCTGTCCGACAAGTACTTTCTGATCAGGAATATCCATAGCTGGCTGTCAGGCCCCCAGCCCTGGCCCTCCTTCCCTAGTCTCACCAGCTTCCTGCATTTTAGGTGTCGGTGCCACAAGCTTCCCAAGGAGCTTCTCCGAGATTGACCAAGTAATGCTGATGAAAAGTTGGTCAAGGATTCACCCACTCTCTTTGTCTACCCTACCTCTGCACATGGGCACACAAACACACTCTTATGTATGTGTGCACACATGTATGCACTCAGACACACATGTTCACTTATATATGCACACACACACATGCAAGTATGCATCCATTTTACATACACATGCATATTCACATGCTTGCATACATATACACATATACATGAACACACTGGTAGAATGACTGCCTTGAAGAGATCCATAAAGGTCAGGAACCCTTGTTTCTATGACTGGACACACCATAGGGGTCCTTTTAGCAAGGTTGCTTCAGGGAAGTCAGTGCTTCTTACGAAAGGTTGGCAATCGATTATGCCCAAACACAAGTAGTGGGGGAGAAATCCATGGAGAACAGCATAGAAAGGAGGGAGCTGAGAGATGGGAAGTAAAGGGCCAGCCTCCTGCCTGTAGTGAGCTTGTCATAAAATAATGCTAGAAGGTCCAGCCATAGAAAGAAAGAAATGGTAACTTAAAGGCCCAGTCAGAAGGTGTTAGAGAGAAAAACAGGCAGCAAGGAGTCAGCATGGAATAGGTAGCTATGTAGACCTGAGGAGCTGAGGTCTTAGGAAGGACCTAGGTAAGGTGTAAAGGACCTAGACACTCCCCAGGCATGTCTTAGGGGAACCAAGCATTCCTCAGGGTGATCTTAAGGTACAGTTGACAGCTACTCTGGAAGAGAAGGGACATTACCAGATATTGTAAAGGTGAACAGAGGGCTCACAAGATCCTAGTTGGTCTGAATCAAGTTTGACATTCTCCTTTTTTTGCTTTTCGCTACAGGGATTCTCTTAGAAAAAGCATTCCATTCACAATACATATCCATTTACTACTCAGCCTTCTGTGGTCAATGGAGCCTCCACAGCTTATGAAATTGCAAAGACTGAGAAAACCCCCAAGCTTAATGGTCTGCACAATAATTCCAGAATAAATGCCTGCAAGAACTGAGAGTGTACACTAGCATTTCAGCCTGGAAGGAGGGATTTTAACCAGTCAGAGCACAATGACACAATTTTCCATTCATTTTTCAAGTTACCAGCCAGTCCCATTTCAGAGCAAGAAGTACAGTAATAAATAGCAAACCTAAACAGGTTTATCTGGAGATCTTAATAAATAAAAGTTGCCTGCTTCAAAATATATTAGTGCAGGGCTGGAGTTAGTTATGAGAGATTGTTTGTTTTCATGAATTATAAGATGTGCATTACAATCTTGAGGCTGTTGAAAACAGCAAAGAATAACCGTGGCTTAGTGCTCAAATGTATCTGGATTCAAATCCCAACTCTATCCTTTGTGAGATGTGTGACTTTGAAAAAATCTTTTAATCTATTTATTCCTCAGTGTATTGATTTGTAAAGTGCATACAGAAATGATGCTTATATCTCAGATTGGCTTTACACGGGAAAGTCTATGTCCCTGGGTGAAGAGCAAGTCATGCCTGCAGAGAAAGCTCATTCAAGGAATGTGGGTCATGGGTCATGGCGAGAAGGCATGTCCTTACAACCAGAAGTGGGATTTGAGGGCGAGACTCTAAGGGTGAATTGGACATCAGGATTGGAATGTTCTTTTGGCTATGAGGGAAATCAGAATGCTAGGAAAACAATCTGATGTGTTAGCTGGGTGTCTGCTCTTGCAAGTTAGGCTGGAAGCCAGAGGGAAAGAACACGGGAAGTACAAGTGATTCTGGGGGTCGAGGTTTATGTTTTAGAAGACAGAACAAAATCATCTACGACTGTGAGCCTCGGGTAGGAGCAAGATGAGACAGCACTGAGGAGTTTTGTCTGATGAACCAGAGGGATGGAGCACCTTGCCCTTTCTCCATTATTGATCACTTCCAGAATTCAAGAAAGCCTTGTGAAAACAACAGATCATCTCATCTATGCTAAGGAGTTCCTGAGTCCCTGAGTCAGAGCTCTGGAGACAAAGCACGTATTCAGGGAGCAAAGGGTGATGGGGAGCCTTACTTTGTAAGAAGAGACCCCTCCTCACAAGCAGAAGATAAGAACCATAAGGATGGACAGAGATCATCCCTCACTTCTTCTTCTTCCCCAGAGATTCTCTTTCTAGGGCTCAGACATGGAAGTTCTGAAGCTTATTCACTGGATAACATTTACACAGAGCAGAAAATCAGGAAGTTTCTAATGAGGGCCTTCATCTCAAATCACATTGCATGCCTCCATTGAATCAACTCTGTTTTGCCCTTCAATTCCAGGATGCTCTTTAGAAAATCAAAACCAAACTTCCACCCAAAAAAACCCTTCAACCAAAAAAAAGGTTTGTTTGGAAGAAACAAACCTTTCTTCCAAAATAGGAGTTGGACCAACTTCTTTACTGTTGCTCTGGATCTTGCAAATACTTCTAATGATAGACTGGTTAGGTAGTCCTCGAACAACTCTTTGATAAGGGTGATTTAAACAACTCAGTCGAGTAACTGGTTCCAAACTGGCATTTTTCACAATTAATCAGGACTGAATTTGCCAGGCAAACAAATAATGATTTCCAGTTCCAATTTTAAGATGTCATATTACGTCCAGTCTATTCCTCAGAAATGTTAAACTGTTTCATTATTCTCATTTTTTTTCACATTCTTCTTTCTTGATTCTCAGATAATTGTTGAATCAGAGGAGTCTTAATTTCAGGAGATCCCAAGTCTCCCCAAACCACCTGCCCATGAAAAATAAAATCTAGGGATTTCTAGTTGTTTTATTAGGGGATTAAAACATCATGGGCAAGTATTGGGAAAAACTGGTAACTACCAGAACTATCTAATGATCAAGGTGAGTTGTAAAAGGCACGTATTTAGGCACCCAATGCTTTGAGAAACCTTAGTAGGTATTCTAGGGAACCTGGGCTGAGATAAACTAGCTGAGGAGTGATGCTCTTCAGAAAACCAAACCAAAATTAAGAGATGAGGGGAAAGCTGAGGTGAGGGAAGAGAGAAGAAATTGAGAATGAACCTTGAACCATAGAACATTCTGCCCTAGGAGAGAATTTTGGCTGAAGGATGCATGACAGAAGCAAAGCCACTCAGGTGTATTTATCGTCCCACAGCTAAGGACTGGGCAGGGGCAGCCTTTGGGGTGGTGAGAATATAAGCATGGCCTATGAAGTGGTCACTCTTCCCTGTCCAAGAAATTCTCCAAAATGGACAGTTTACAAAGATTTGGCAGATGCTAAATCATCTGTGATGGGATGATGCTGGGAAGTGTGGTCAAAAGATTCTGAGATATGGAACCCAAACCAGTGTTAGTTCTGCCCCTTCTCCTTGGGTTCATTCATGGATATGAATGCAGTCAAAATACAGATTTCTCCTCTCACATAGAAAAGAAGTTCAGAAAGTCATGAGGCCTGGACAGGGACACAGAGTGGCACAGAGGAAGGGCACCATGGGCTCTGACACAAGCCAGTGCTCCCTCTAGAGCAGATGCACTGATGGGAGGATGCTTCACTCCTCCTGCTGTCTGGGAGAGCCCTGGTACCTGAATACCTTTCCTGCACGCAGAGCTAGCACTGCAGATGTTCTTATGCACCCATGCATTCATTGTTGGGGCTTGGACACATTTGCTATCCATGATCTCAGCCGACCATGAACTGATTTGTTCTATTTGTTGTTCCTGCCTGCTGACCATGTTTGTCCACTTGCTGTCCCTTATGCCAGGTCTCCTTTCTGCTCCTCAGGTTACACTTGGTTCTGTGGTTCTCTGATAGTCGTTGCCTAGACCTCAGGGGTGAAGACTTGGCAGGTGCCTCATAGTCAGAAGAATGATAAAAAACAAACAAACAAACAAACAAACAAAACAAAACAGTTCACAGTGTGCTCTCAAACTCTGAGCACTGGAATCAGACTGCCTGTGTTAGGTCCTAGTTCTGACACGTGGACTCTGCAACTTAACTTTCCTGAATCGCAGTTTTCTCATCAATAAGATAAGGTGATAATAATGATACCTTTCCTTATAGTTGTGCTAATTATAAATATATCACCATGCGTGGCACACATTAAGTGAAAAAATGCTCACTGACTTTTATTAAGGTTACTATTATTTATGACAGGTTCCACCTCTTTTCCTGCTTAAACTTAACTACAAAAATTAAGGTCTCAAAACACTTGCAGATGCCATGTGGCCCAGGATCCATCTATAATCTTCGGCCAACCATGTGTTTCCCGAAAAAGATTTTCTGAGGAACATACATGTCTATATCTATTTGCATTTCCCCGGACAAGAGCCTGAAGGGATTTACTCCACTACTAACTATTCTGCTGAGGTCAATGTAAATTTAGCTGCATCGATTCCCCCGTGAATGTGTAATTGCTGCCTGGCGGATCGATCTCCATCCCATCAGCACGGTTTGGAAGGCAAGTCTGCACATAATGTGCACACTTCCTCCACTGCTGTCTGGAATGCCCACAAAAGAGTCTCTGCTTCCTTCTGCCAAGGGAAGGTGGCCCAGAATGCTTGCTCTTTTGGGAATAAGAATTACTGGAAGATCTTCACAGGCAATATTAGAAAAATGACTTGGTGCTACTTTCTCTCCCCATCTGTAGCATAAGATGCAGTCAAGTGAAAACATTAACAAATTGCAAGAAGATAAAAGTCAATAAGCCAAAAATTACAATTTTCAGCATCTTGAAGGACAATTATGAAACAAAACTAAATAACTGCCTTTGTCTCCTTTGGTCCCAGAGGCAAACTGCAAAACAGAGACGATAAACTAGTCTTAACGTTTTCATGTAAGAAAAAGAGGTCTTTGAGATGGGAAAAAAAACTCTACTTGAACCTAAGCTATAGATTTAAAGGAGCAGATATTTTGAATTCAGCATAGGTAATGCTCATGCTAAGAGTACCTGCCCACTTGTTTTTCAGTGTGATAATATTTCTATTTATTAGCTCTCTTTCATAATAAATAAAAATATCTCACATTACCTCAATCAGCATAAATGAGAGAATTTCTTCTAATAATGAAAGAGGGGTGTCTCTTGAAGTCCAAGGGCAGGAATATAGTACTAGAATTGAGGCTTGCAGTTTTTCTGTATATATATTTCTTATTTATCTCCTTCTCTGCAGACCAGGTTTCTTCACTTGCAAGTCTACATCATTAAAAAAAAAGAGTGGCCCACACTTTCTGCATTTTAAATATCAGTATTATCTAAACATAGAGGCATGACATCTCACTCAGTCTTAAATTTCAATACTCACAGACAAGCTTCTGATTGGCCTATCTTGGTTATGAGGACTCTAAACTAAAAATAAAATCCTAAGCCCTCATCGACTGAATGGATGCCGTGTGGCCAAGGGGACCCCAGAAAAACCTAAAAACTGAGTTTCTAACTATGACAGGATGGGAGGTCAGACACAGCTCATTATACCCCCTCCCTTTATGGTTTAGACACAAAAACTGACAAGCATTAATGTTAAACTAGAGATCATAAGACTGACAAAATGGACTCATTGTAGCATTAAGACACCAAAATTAGAAATAGGACCTGAGGCCATGGCAGGCAAGGGTTAAGTCACTCACTCCTGCACTTAAAGGATAAACTGTGTTCTAACTGCCACACATTTTTTTTTCTTTTTTTTTTTTTCCCTAGCAGCTAAATAAGCATTGGCCTTGAGATAGGCAATATTAAAACAGTTACAACTCATCCAGCTCATAGACGCTGACTAACTGATGCCCTGGCCCACCAGCCATAGCTGCAGCTTTGATTGGAGAAGAGACTGATTTTAGTAAGTTTCTCCAGGTAAGAAGACTACTAACCATGGCTGGTTGTGGTTAATTTACAGAGGTTGTACATTGCATGCCTTCTTGTCCTGAAAATGCCTTTGGATGTAGAGTGCCTAATTGTAATACATTTAAATATTAAGTCTCCACCCCAAAATGAACATGAGTTTTGTTATATGCATGTTTGTTCAATACACATGTGTCAGGACTACTTCCGTGATTATTCACAGTTCCTCTTGTTACCTGTTGAATATGTATGTTTAGTCAACCCGTTCAGAATAAAGCTGTAAGCCCTCATCTTTTGAACCCAACTCCTCCTCTTTTGAAGTGCTTGTCTCTGGTCTTGGCTGGAGGCTGTGCTTCCAGGCCTGGGAGATGGCCAACTTGCAGGTTGTAACCCCTTATATGAAATAAAGCCTCCTTTCCTTTTCTACCTTTATACGTCTCTCTTTTTTAAGTTGACAAGCCCAATTAACAGCAGACGGGGCAGGACTGGGGCATGGTTACATTGCACAAAATGCCTGCCAGTAATTCATTATTGTGACCTAGAAATGGAGGAATGGAGGATACAGCTAACATGGTAACACTGTGCACTGGGAAGATGCTATGATAGCTATCCATGATAACTCCACTGCAGAGCCAAGACATTCAAGGAGGGGCATTTTTCATACAATCTTTTGGTTAAATCAAGCAATGTATGAGTCAAAATTGATGAGGTCAAGAAGAGCATTTATTAGTACTTGCAACACTTTAGATTGACCTGTGGTTCATTTTATTCTAGCATGAGAAAAATGAGTCTCAGGAATGAGTCTCCAGTTTTTGATATTTAGGTCTCCAGGCCACCTGGAGAAGTGACTCTGATCCCTGAAGGCATCTACACAGAAAATTACAACCTGGTCAGGTCAACGTCTCTGTAGGTATTCTTTCTATAGTTCTTGCAATCTTCCTGTGGAAATCTCTCCTCCTCACCTGGATTTGCTGCTTTACAAGTGGTCACATTTAACCCTTTGGGAATCAAGAGTTTATGACTACGGGAGGCTGCATCTCTCTACTTTTCAGCCCTAGGAAACTGAGATGGACACAGCACAAGCAATCTCATGATCGAAGTAAATCCCAGTGGCAGAGTCGCCCTGCAGTTAGCCTTACTCCCTTTCCTCAGGGCTCATCTTAGACTTCCTTTAATTATTAAAGAGCAAATAGATCGCCCAAGTAAAAGGTGCCCCTGGGCCAGTGAAGCCCTCCTCAAGTCTGACTACCCAAGCTGTTACTGCAGAAGGAGAAGGGTAACGTCTAGAGCTCCTTCTCCCCCGTAGTTCCACTCTGTAATCCTATAAAATGTTTCCCTACAGAAAGAGGCCAAGAGCTGACTGGTGGAGAGTAATCACGGAGAGTAGGACATTGCAGTTTTGCATGTGGAGCTTGGCACTCAACAGGGCAAAACCAAGAGGAAAGGGAGAGTGGGGAGAAGGGTGGGTTTAAGGTGGTCCCCAAATCCCCAGATCTCCCGTCATTTATCAGAACATGACTTGAAGAAAGAATTTAGAAATACATAGAATTATTGACGAAATTTTATCAATTCACTTACATTTTGGCCCAAGTGTTTTTCCTTTATAATTTTTAAATTATACATACAGATAAAATACACAAAACATGAATGCATAGCTAAATTAATTTTCATAAATAAAATCACAGATGCCTCTCTCAGTAGCTTCCTGTCCAAAGGTCATTACTATTCTAACACTATTAGGTAGTTTTGTCTGTTAACTGAAATTTGTATGGTATGTACTCTCTTAGGTCTGGTTTTTTTAACTCAGAATTATCCAGGGCCAATTTGTGTTGTTCGTATGTCTATTATGTAAGTTTAATTGATTTGCAATTCTGTATAGGATCACAGTATGAATAAGATGCAATATATTTATTCATTCAAACATTGATGGACATTTGTGTTGTTACCATTACAACTTAGCATTACAAATAATGCTGCTAAAATGTACATAGATTTATATTGACAATATACTAAAGAATAGACTTTCTGTGTCAGGAATATATATGTGAAATGAACTTTAAGATACTGCCAACGTACCTAAGTGATTGCATGGATATGACATATACTTCTAACAGAAAACTATGAAACTTTCCATTCTTCCACACTTCCCCAACAAATATTATTGTTATTTTTAAAAATCTGACAATTATATTTTATATTGGTTTTTATTTGCCTGTCTGATAATTGATGGGATAAGCACCTTTTCAAATGTTTATTGGACTTTTGGATATGGTAACTGTGATATGCCAGTTCAGGCATTTTACCATTTTCTATTTGGTTCTTACTGTTTGGGGGAGACCTTCTCACATAAAATATTTTGCTAGCTGTGTATACAGCAAGTATCTTTCATACTGTAACTTGGCTTAATGGTGTCTCTTGATGAACGTAAGTGTTAATTTAACATAGTTCAAATTATTAATCACCTATTTATATTTATTAACTTTTTGCATTCTTTTTAATATGTCTTTTTTTTTTTTTTTGAGACAGAGTCTCAAGTGCGGTGGCATGACCTCAGTTCATTTCAACCTCCACCTCGTAGCTGGGATTATAGTCACATGCCACCACTGGCTAATTTTTGTAAAGACATCTTTCCTACCATAAGTTTATGGAAATATTTTCCTATGTTATTGTGTAAAAGCTTTACTATTTGCCTTTCACATTTTGATTCATAACCCATCTGCACTGAATTTTTGCATATTATGTGAATTAAGGATAAAGATTAATTGTTACATGGCTATCTAAACGCCTCATGTTGATTAAAAAAAAAACCTTTTTCCATTGCTCTGAAGTCTCCTTTATCATAAAGCAAGTTATCACCTATATGTGGATCTATTTCTGAGCTTTTCATTCTGTTTCAATTTTTTCTGCTTGGTACGTATACAACACTAGCTTTAGCATTATACAAATCTTGGTACTCAGTAGAACATTTTGTCCAACTTTGTTCTTCATGGTTAATTTTAAGATGCATGAAATTTCCACTGTCCATTTGTTATCACTCTCTAGCTAAATTCTACTGTTCTCAGGGAATATATAAGATTTTAATTCTTTTGAATATCTTTATAATATAGTATTAATCCATATCACTGAATACTCATAATTAAAAAGGATGCTTACTCTGGTAGTGTTTTTATGCAATATTGTATACATATCAATTAAGTCAAGTTTGAAAGGGTATTCCATCTAGATCCTTTTTGATATTTTGTCTTCTTGCTCTATCAGTTTCTGAGGGAGATGCGTTACTGTCTTCCACAATAATTGGATATTGGTTATTGCTCCATTATAGTTTTTGCTTTGTATAATCTTGAGGATGTACTATTAGGCATACACATTTAGAACTGGGAAATTGTCTTTGTGGATTTTATCCTTTAGTCATTTTGAAACATTCCTCTTTAACTCTTGTAAAGCTTTCTGTTTTAATAACTACTTTTAAATAACATTAGTGTAGCTATGCCTGATATTTTTTAGTTAGCTTGTGCGTTGTACACCTTTTCTATTCAATTGCTCTCAGAAATTTTTGTTCTAACATTTAAGATTTATCTCTTTTGGCCGGATGTGGTGGTTCATGCCTGTAATCCCAGCACTTTGGGAGGCCGAGGTGGGCAGATCATGAGGTCAGGAGATCAAGACCATCCTGGCTAACGTGGTGAAACCCCATCTCTACGAAAAAAGAAAAAAAAAAATAGCTGGGCGTGGTGGTGGGCGCCTGTACTCCCAGCTACTCGGGAGGCTGAGGCAGGAGAATGGCGTGAACCCAGGAGGTGGAGGTTGCAGTGAACCGAGATCGCACCACTGCATTCCAGCCTGGGCTACAGAGCAGAACTCAGTCACAAAAAAAAAAGAAAAAAGAAAAAATTATCCCTTTTAAGATAATACAGTTTTAATGGTCTAATATTTTTTCTTTTAATTAAAATGGTCAGTTCACTTCAATTTAGATTAATTCATGATATGTTAGAGTTTAAATATATCATTAGGCCGGGGGCAGTGGCTCACGCCTGTAATCCCAGCACTTTGGGAAGCCGAGGCGGGCAGATCACGAGGTCGGGAGATCAAGACCATCCGGGCTAACATGGGGAAACCTTGTCTCTACTAAAACCACAAAAAATCAGCCGGGCGTGGTGGTGGGCACCTGCAGTCCCAGCTACTTGGGAGGCTGAGACAGGAGATTCCATGAACCCGGGAGGCAGAGCTTGCAGTCAGCCGAGATCGTGCCACTGCACTCCAGCCTGGGCGACAGAGCTAGACTCAGTCTCAAAAAAAAAAAAAAAAAAAATATATATATATATGTAAATATTTAATTATACGTTCTTTCAATGTGTCACAACTGATGTACTTGTTAGCATTCCTTTCTAGTATTTTCTTAGTAATCAAGATTTTAAAAATTACATATTCTCTTCCTTTAGACAATATTTTGTTAAACATGCTTTTACTGTCTCGGTGGTGGTTAGCTGAGAGAACACAATGTCTCTTTAAAAAATTTACTTGAGCCTAATTAAAATTATTACTTTCACCACTTTCCAGACAGTGGAAACATTAGAGCATTTTTCTATATTTATAGGCCACCATATTCTTTGCTATTTTTGTCATATATTTTAGTGTTACATGTTTTCTGAAACGTTTCAGATATTATAGTTTTATAATATTAAAATGTTAGTATTCATTGAGAGTTACTAACATGCAAACCCATTAAATTGTTCTTCATTTCTTTCTGCATTTATGTGTGTTATTCTGGGATTATTTTCCTTCTTTGATAACTTTATTTTCTTTTTTAAATGATGGTTTTCTAGAAATTTTCATTCTCTCCCTCTGGATGTGTGTGTGTGTGTGTGTGTATGTGTGTGTGTGTGTGTGTGTGTGTGTGGCAAATATTTCTATCTCATCTTCTTCTTCTTTTTTTTTCTTTTTGAGATGGAGTTTTGTTTTTGTTGCCCAGGCTTGAGTGCAGTGGTGTGATCTCTGCTGACTGCAACCTCCCCTTCCTGGGTTCAAGTGACTCTCTTGCTACAGCTTCCCGGGTAGCTGGGATTACAGGAACGCACCACCACATCCAGCTAATTTTTGTATTTTTAGTAGAGACGGGGTTTCACCATGTTTTCCAGGCTGGTCTCAAATTCCTGACCTCAGGTGTTCCACCCGCCTCGTCCTCCCAAAGTGCTGGGGTTACAGATGTGAGCCACCATGCAGGCATCATCATGCAGCCACCATGCAGGCCCTCATCTTCTCTTTCAAAGGACGAGTCCACTGTGAATTGAATTCTAGTTTGACAATTATATTATTCAGTTCTTTATAGATACCTTTTCAATATCTTCTGCCTTCCATTACTTCTTTTGAGGAGTCAGTCATCTGTTTTATTTTTGCTCTTTTGAATTGAATGTGTCTTTTGAATTGACTGATTTTAAGTGTTTCCCATTCTCAAAATGTTTTGGATTCACTTTTGGGTGTGCTTTAGGTCCATACTTTCTAGCCTCCACCTTTCTAGACTTCAACTACAGGACAAGCCAATTAAATAATTCTATATACTGCAGATGACCCTCTAGAAGCAATTTCAAGTGATAACTTCTTGTCACATGATCACTTAATTCTGATCAAACACATAGTTGACTTCTGCTCATTCTTGTGTAATAGGCTCATAGCTTTTCTCTGACACTCTTGGGAAAAGTAGAAGTCAGGAATAATGTACTTAAACAAATGAATCTGGGTTACAATTCTGACCAGTGTGTAACACAAATGTTTTAACTGAGTCCTTGTGGAAACACAAAGGAAGGATCTTGTCTGAATCATGATTCAGAGGAATGAATGTCACTAAAGAAATGATAAATAGCAAGATTTTTAAATATCAGGTGCTGTATTTTGTGTTTTACTTTCATTATTTATTTTATTTTTAGAAGATTTTTGTGAAGTTGCTTATATTGCAGGTGATAAAACATTCTCAAAATCATAAAGTAGTTTATAATTTTATAAGCATAACTCAGCATCAAGTGATGAAATTAGGATGTCATCACCATAGTTTTTATTTTATTTTGTAAAGTGTACAGAACCTAGTAGAGCCGATCGTTCATGGATAAACAAGAAATATACATGAGGTACAAACCAATCATGACAAGATGTTATTTGGAAATATTAGCCTACGCCTTTTTAAAAATTTGTTCCCTAAACTCCCATCTCCAACTTTCCTTCTAATATTTTAATATCTTAAATTATCTTGAGCCCTGTCCATTGTTTCCACTACCTCAGAGATAGGCTGTTACAGTGGACACAGGAGACACCTGATTCTATTTTTTTATTTGATAATTTTTTGATAATTAGACATCTAGTTCCTGAGGAGAAAGGAAGGTATTTATGACTTACTCAAAAGATTTAGGTGGATATATTGAGAATAAAATTTCCCTCAGTGTGTAACAGGTTATTCCAAGTGTAATCAAAGAAGAAATGATTATACTATAGGTATCAGTAAATCCCAACCACAAATGATCCCAATCTTCCATTCACAGCCAATCAGGCCAGAAAGGGAACAAAATCCCCAGAAAAGCTGGTGAGGTATAGAGCAAGGGACAAAGTTAAACAAGTGTGAGGAGTAAACAGTCCTCCTAAGAGATAATGTCTGTATTACTGTGTCTAAGCATTTAGGACCTTAGAAAGCCTCGATATGTTCTTTATTGCTGAGAAGTAGCATGGGAGTTTTAGAATGTTTATATGCTCAATAGGGTTAAAAACTACTAGAGAATGCTAGTGAACTAAAGGAAGCTTGATATCAAAACAGTAGTAAACTTTTTCTGGATCTACTTGGCTTTTCAATGAAAGACATCATAAGAGATGTCATGGTGCACATTATGGGATAAAAGACTTCCCTATTATCCCCCAACCTAAGGCACAATAACACTACTCAAGGGAATGCAGGTAAAAACCTCAAAGATTTTTATTAATCCAGCCAGTATCTGTATATATGCACCCACCCCCCCCAACACACATACACTCATATCATATATACACACAAACAATGTAGAGAGAAAAACTTTTTAGAAAATGGTTTACTATAAAAAATTGTCTATAATCCTGGTATGCAAAAATATTTTTCTAGATAACTATGAATATAAACTATACACATATATTTGCATTTAAATATGTAAATGTGTATACATTTATATGGACATATATATACACATACACATATGTGTATACTATTTTCCCAAAGGTTATTCTGCCTATTGTGTGGAGCTTCTGTCAATAGAATTGATTAGAACTAGATAATCTTAAACTGTATACATTTCATTAGGATAAAAAGCTGCTTTAAACACAAAATCAAATAATTTAGTGTTTCTCAATAGTTTGCACGTGTTTTTTCATGTTTATCATTCTTTAGATAAGGGAAAGAATTGCCCCTCCAGAAAAAGGGGTCAGAGACTGTCAAAAGAACCACTAACCTCTCAAGGATTAAGTGGAGGCTCTCTCTAATTTAAGGTTACAGACATTCTATCTCAGGGCAGAGTCCAGAGCCATTTCTGTTGTTGGATGTCCAAACAGCACTTAATAACTCATTCTTTGTTACAGGTTCTGCAGGTATTTTTCATAAGATGCCATCATGATTTTGAGTGGTTAAGCAAATGCCAAGTGAACCAGCGATAAGCCACCCCTTCTTTCCAACTCTTCCAAACTGCAGATTAGTGAGCAAAATGACTCCCTGTCCTCATCTGTTAATAAGGTGAGCATGTCAGAGTTAGAATAATTTGTAGATTTCATTTTGTCTGTATTTAGTGCATATATAAAGTTGGATGTGGCTGCTTAAGTGAGTTGGGCAGGTTTGGCCAAGAGCAAGGCGTGAACAGCGAGACAGTGGTGTCATTATGTTTGTGCTGACCTCAAGGCATGGCCCAATTCTGAGATATAGAGCATTTCTCAGTATAATTTCCCAACACTGACCTACATTTGTGCTCCATCAGCTGTTTAAAAAACTGCCAGTCTCTGAAATAAACAATGTTATTAACAGGGATTGCAGCCATTTGAACTCTTCAATGACACTGAAGTTGTGCCTTTAAGAGCAATATGCATTCCTTTCTGACAGTCTATTTGCTTAAAATCTTAATTGTATTTCTTCATGGTGGACAGCAAATGGTGTATATGACCTGTTGAGTAATATTAACCTTGCATTTCATGACATCACAATAAAATACTCTCCTGAACACTAGGGGCAAATGAAAGACGGACCTAATACTTACCAGCCACCACATATGAATCATGAGTAGAAACAACACATACGAATATAAGGAAAATTTTCTATAGAATTAAACTGTAGGAAAAGAGTTAATCTTCCTTTGGCAATTTAATACTGCCTGAAGTGTATGATCCCATAACAATCCTATATATTTTGGAGGCAATGACTGGAAGTGTCATTCAACAAACTGATGTCTTAAGCAATAAATAACTCTAAAAATATATTAAAAAGATAAAGAGAGAATAGAAGAAAGCTAATGATGCTTGTAATTTGATGGTTAGGCATATATAATGTTTGTTTCTAACTTTTCAGTGAAAGCTTTCCCCCTAGATAGGAATTTGACTTTATTGGAAAATGATGTGCAGTGAGAAATATAAACCAATGTCAACAAGCATGACCTCTATGCCACACGAATATCATCAACAGCGAGGGTAAGAAATGAAATACAAAGGAGGTAGAGAAAACAAAGAAAGATAGAGAAGGAGATAAAAAAGGAAGGTAAGAGAAACAAAGAGAGGAACTGCTAATATTGTCGTTTCGGGAGGTGCAATGTGGTAGAATAAAAAAATCTTGTAAGTTTTTTTTCAGTCATGAGTTTGAATCGGATCTCCACCCTTTACCAGCTCAGTAACCTTGGGAAAGTCACTTTAACTCCGTGATTCTAATCTCTGCAGCTGCTCAGTAGAGTTAATGATGTCTAGCACAGTTGGAGATAAGCACACAGAACAGTGTCTGACCCCAAATGTGGGCTGAATGAATGTTTACTCCTTTTTTGTTTTGTTTTGTTTTCCAATGTTTGTTTTCTCTAAACTTCAGACAGTGGAGAGGAAACACAAACTAGCCAAGATACCTCATATTTTCAGCAGGATTCCTAAGGGAAGACATTGCCTGGGTCTCTCTAGTAGCACAGAACTTCCCTTATTGAGGAAGGCTCTGGAAGTGAAGGTGAATCGTCCTTTCCTCTAACAGTTGGTGTAGACTGTTGGGGCAGCCTGCTCAGCCCAATACTTGAAAGTTGGCTTGGTTTCTCAAATGACTCAGAGATTTGTCTAATTTCTGTCTTAAACTGGACGATGTCAATGCAGCTTAAGAGTATAGATGAAGCTTCTCTGCTCCCATGTATTACACAGAGATCCTAAAGCTCACATCTAATACTGAACTAAAATTCACTAGGAACTAATATTTTTAATCAGCTAACTCCTGGAAATGGTTGTCTTTGGTTGCAGCCTCTAGAGAGCAAGGTGATTGCTGCCAGGCTTCCCTGGTAAAGATTTGGTCCTATCTTTAGGGGTGGAGGGTTTATATCATCTTGAAACCTAGAAGAACTATTGGTCTTTAACGCTTGTGGAGAGTTCAATTCCATCATCATCTCTTCACTTGACTGCGGTTAGAGAGACTTCCCACACTCTTTATGACTCTGTGGTTCTAATCTGGAGTCCCCCAGTTAGATGCAGCATTTCTTATCCCACAGTCACCACTCTTTCTTGGGTCATTCTCTCCCCAGCCAGGCTGTGAGTTTTTCAAAGTCCAACTCCCTGATTTGTTCTCTCTATTTGCTCCCTTTCATATACGGTGGGTATTTGTAAGCTTATTAAATAATTAAACCCCACAGGGAAATGATATCAGAGTGCCATTTTGTTGAGTAAATGCTGATTTTCCTGAACTTCTCACAGACCTGTTGCCTGTGGATAATGGATTTGTCAAAAAACAAGAGTAGCCTGTACCCAAACCAGAGAAGTGGGTTGTTCTCCTTTTTGAAATGGAAAAGGACAAGGACAAGGAAATTCATTCTGTTGAGCATCTACTCTGTGCCAGATAAATTACTAGGAACTTTAAATATGCATTTTCACTGAATTGTTTAAATAGTAATAGGGTTATATGGTTGGAAATAGGGATTAGACTGAAAATAGAGACAAAAATACTAGAAAAATGAATTTGTGCTTGAGACTCCAGAACATAATTATTGCCTATTTGGATGAGCCTGATATTACAGAGAACATATCACGTAGGGCAGTCCTGATACGCACAGACATCACATCACAAGCATGACTTCCACCCTTGCAAGGAGAGAGCCATGGCCACCTCTTATAAAGAAATAATTGCATGAGGTTGCTGAAAGTATCTAGGATTCATACCCTGATTATTCATGATCTAAAGGTCATTTTCTTTCTATCATGCCTTTGCCTCCTTATTTCATAATGGAAAAGTAGAGCAATAGATTGGAAAAGGATAACATGTACATTTTCTTAGTTATGTGAATAGTGACCAAACCTTCTAAGAAGTGAGAAAAAGATAGGAATTCATTTTCTGGGAGCTGAGGGGTACAGTACTATGCATTAGACATGAAATGCCATAGGCAACATCAGTTCTTTGCTTTCCTCTGCTTCCCTAGATATATATTTTTCAAAGACTAGCAATTCTGAAAATAGGTTACATTGATGAATACTGTACTGACTTAAAAAAAATTTCGGAAACATTACTGGTCCGTTATAACTGGTAGCTTTTAATGCTGTGTATACTTTTACATAGGTGTAATATTTTGTGCTGAATGTACTATGTCTATGTCACTATAAGGCAACTAAACAGAAAGAATGAGGACTGACTTTGCAATTATATAGTATTAGGCACTATATCAGTATATAGTGACTCAGATACTTACTTACTCTGTGACCTCAGGCAAAGTACTTATCTCTGTAAAATGAGGAAATGTCAGCTATTTCGTAGAATAGTTAGGAAGATGAAATGATGTGTATGTTAAATGACAAGTCCAAAGCTTGGAGAAGTAATTCATGCATAATTTTTGCCTTTGATGTTGAGGATTTTGACTGGACTGATAAATACATTCTGTTCAAACTGTAGACTGATGTGGTCTCAGGTTAGAATGACAATGGCAATGGCCACGCTAACAGGTATGAGGTAATATCTCAATGTAGTTTTGAATTGCATTTCCCCAAAGATGCAGAGGAAAGGAACCCTTATATGTTGTTGGTGGGAATGTAAATTAGTATGGCCATTATGGAAAATGGTACAGAGGTTCCTCAAAAAATTACAAATAGAATTATCATATGATCCAGTCATTCACCTTCTAGGCATGTATCCAAGGGAAATGGAATCAGTATCTTGAGGAGACATCTGCACTCCTAAGTTCATTGCAGCATTACTTACAACAGCCAAGATTTGAAAATAGCCTAAGTGTCCACTGACAGATAAATGGATAAATAAACTTTGGTGTGCATAGGCCAGGCGAGGTGGCTCATGCCTGTAATCCCAGCACTTTGGGAGACCAAGGCAGGTGGATCACGAGGTCAGGAGATCGAGACCATCCTGGCTAACACAGTAAAACCCCGTCTCTACTAAAAATGCAAAAAAAAAAAAAAATTAGCTGGGCGTGGTGGTGGGCACCTGTACTCCCAGCTACTCAGGAGGCTGAGGCAGGAGAATGGCGTGAACCCAGGAGGCAGAGCTTGCAGTGAGCCCAGATCAGACCACTGCACTCCAGCTTGGGAGACAGAGCAAGACTCCGTCTCAAAAAAAACAAACAAGCAAACAAACAAACAAAAAAACAACTTTGGTGTGTGTGTTCACAATAGAATACTATTCAATATTCAAAAAGAAGGAAGTACTGCCATTTGTGACAGTATAGATGAACCCGGAAGACATTAGGTTAAGTGAAATAAGTTGGACACAGAAAGACAAATACTGCATGATATCACTTATATGGGGAATGTAAAAAAGCTGAACTCATAGGAACAGTAAACCAGCGGTTTTCAGGGGTCAAGGAGTGATGTTGGTTAAAGAGTACAAATTTTTAGTTTTAAGATAAATTCTGGAGACCTAATGTATAGCATGGTGACTACAGCTAATACTAATGTTTTGTATACTTGAAATTTACTAAGAGAGTAGCTCTTGAATATTCTCATCATACATGCAAAAAATGGTAACTATGTGAGGTGACAGATATGCTAATTAGCTCAATTGTGGAAATCATTTCACAATGTGTATATATATACACATCAAAACATCACATTGTACACCTCAAATATGCACACTGTTTATTTGTCAATTATACCTTAGTAAAGCTAAAAAAAGAAAAAATGCCAAAGATATCTAGACAAAAAGGGAGGGATCAATACCTCATGATGGTGTGGGAGAATGGCAATGTGCCTGGATGTTGTTGCCTTCTGTAAACTGAATCAATTCAATAAGCAAGTTTAGTTAAAGGAAAAAGGGCATTTACCTTTTTTATTTTTCTTTTTCTTTCTGGGAGTAAAATCGGGGAGAATCTGTTTTAAAGGAAGGAAGAAAGGATATCTAGTTGGAAATAGAAAAGAGATTGACAAAAGAGACAAAAAATCAGGGAAATGGGAATTTGTGTTTGAGTCTGGAATGAGGCACTTGCTCATTCGCAGGGGCCTGGTGTTGCAGGGAGGATGTTGTCTGTGTCTGACATGCCCAGAACCTCACATCGCAGGTGTGACTCCAACTCTTGCCCACTGCCTATCTAGAATTTCATACCAAGCACCTTCACAAGGCTCACTCTTCTTTCTTTGCAGTTTTGAGGACATCTGCATGAAAGCACAGACTCTGCCTCCTGCAGCTTTCTCACCACCTAAAGTGGCAGTATAGTGGTAGCCATAGCAACACCTTCGGTATTGCTAACCTGGGGTTACAAACTCTCAGGTAGGAAATGGGAGGCAGACACATATTGAACTAAAAAAAAAGAAAAAAAAAACTAAGGAAAAAAATGATTTCAAAAGTAACCTTTCCTCAACGCCAGACCCCACTAGATTATAAATCAGCAGCAAGGGAGAAGAGACACGAGAACAGTGCTTATCAAGTATCTCCTGTGTTTCAGCACCAGGGGTTGCCTAGATTTTTAATAATGAGTAGTAGTTCTGAAAATAATCCATGAGGAACGTATGCTTGACAAACTTCATCACTTATGCACAAACAAAGGTAACAAGTTGTTAGGTAACTTGCTCAGGTGTACAAGGCTGATCAGTGGTGAAGCAGGAATTTGTGCCAGCTGTGACAGATTGTCTGGCCCCGTAAAAGTTTGGTCTCCAGACCATGAACACGTTTCTGATGGCATTTTGTTTCATTAACTGCTATTCCTCTATTCTGCAGTGTAGTCCTCCTTCACTGAGCCTTTTGTCTGTGCCTGCCTGCTGCCTTATCAGGAACCTCATCTGGAAAACTCGCTTCGTGGCCATTTTGCTTCAATGCCCTGGAGGAAATCAAAGGCCCTTACTTTGTCCTGCAATGAATATCTAAAGACATCTTCATCCAACAAGCATATGAAAAAAAATTCAACTCATCCCTTATATATGCAGAAAAGACATGGAGATTCAGATGTTAAGACAGAAGTTAAAAATTAAGAGATGAGATTTTAAATTATTGAATCTTGGCTTAAACTTGGGAAGAGTTGAATGCATTACAGAGAAGTGAGAAAGATCAAAGGACACAAAAACATGGAGATATGTATGACCCTCATCTCCTTTTCCTGTTTCTCATCAAAATTGTGAATTTCCGTACTTGGAGACCTCTCAAATGAAATTCTGTTCAAGGTGGGACTTTAATCTTCTCTTTTTGTTGTTCTATATTTCTTTAAGTGTTTATGATCATGATACGCTATCTTTATAATTGTAGAAAAAAGTTATATTTAAAAAGAACAAAATCCTAAATTTCTAATAAAATTGGGCACACACACACATAGATAAATGCTTAGCAAACCAGCCCCATGATTGGTTTCAGTTTAAAGAGGCAGCAGAAAGGGGCTTGACTGGCATTTTAATTAGTTATCCCTGAGATCCTTATCAACATTGGACAGGTCGATATGATTTCAATGTGATTTATTTTCAAGACATGTAGAGAGGAAGGCTAACTCTGGAACTTGGCACATTCAAGATTTTCTTCACTCGTGGGACCCTCTGTGGGGCAGCTGAGATTTCTCCATTCGTCACTTGATAACACCTGTTCCTATGCAGAACAAAGCTTGAGACTGATGTTACTTCCTGCTTCTAGGGCCCTTGGTAGCTCCAACCAGAACATCATCTGCAATACGCAGGTGACAATATGGAGTTCTAGCAGAGGAAGAAAAAAATGCATTCAATATACACTGCTTCCATTTATCGTGTCTGTGCTTCTCTGTCCTCTAAAGTCAAATCGCCAAAATACTAGGCATCATTTTCCCTATCCTTGTGAAACAAGGGACTGTGGCACTGATGATACTTTTCTCTGCCTCAACTAATCTGTTTAAGGAAGGTGACTGAACAACTAACATGGAAAGCAGGAAATTTTTCATGAGAAGCAATGAGGAAATACACTTAATTATTTTCAGTTCGGCTTGGTGTCAGCTATTGTTTCTAACTTTGAAACTAACTTCTCAATGTTCCAGCTTTTCCCCTTCTATTCTCTGTCCATGTCATTTTCTATCCTTCTTCCTTATCTTGATAATGAGTTTATTTAAAAATTAAAGTCATAAACAAGAATTTAAAGAAAAAAATATCTAAACCCTTTGCACATTTGTCTTCACTGGCTTTGTGGGGCCCTCTAGAGTTTCTTTCTCAGGTGTCTGGGGCCTTAATTCTTTCTCAGACTTGCAGAGCCCCACAATGTTTGCAAATAACACTGGCCCAATGGAACTGCAGCCTGGAGACTATAATGCTTTGCCTAACTTCTCCAGTCAGCACCTGCTCAGTGTCCATCCACACTGGATATTATGATGAATTCCAGTTTACCTAAAGTAAACATGGTTCAGTGAATTTCTCCCCATTTTAGAGTCTGTGGAATCAAAGAATACAAAGGAAGTGTCTGGAGAAAACTATTCCAAGGTCAGAGACCCACAGCTGGAGTCCAGTTCCAGTGGTAAGACAGGAACACAAGGGGAAGTCGGAGTACAGGTTGGAAATCAGAGGAAAACCCAGATGCTTGGCCAGTCTCGCACAGTGGGGACTCTGGGGACAACACACAAAGAACAATTGATGTGCACAGTAATGGTGGGTTCCACAAACATTCTGCAATCCCTTTGTTCCCCAGACAGAAGAACATAGGAACAGTCAGACATGCTGTCTCCCTCAAAGAGCTTAAATGTTATCTATTTATGGTATCTCAGCTTCTAATTCACTCTTTTAGCTTGCTCTATGAAAGTGGATCTGAGGTCTTTAAGTACTTTTTCTCTACTAGCAAACAAAATGCGAAATTCTGATAGTAGAGCGTGCTTGAGAGACATTTCAGAAGAAAGGAAAGAGTTTTGCTTCCTGCTTCCAGTGTGCTCCTTGTGCAGACTCCTGCTGAGTTATGCAGCTTCTCTAGGTTGAGCTCCTGTCGCACACAGGACTTCCCCAGCAGGGCCTGCACTTTCTCCGGTGTCCAGGTTCTGCGGTGCACAGCAGCCACAACTCCTGGTGGCCAGCAACTTCCTCTAACAACCTCCTCAAGCCGTTTTGTAGCAGAGTGCTTCTGATGAGACATTTCTCTGTGAACAGCTTTCTGGCAACTTCTGTAATTCCAGCAAGTCCTTTGGGTGTGTCAACAAAGAGATCTCGCTGTCCTTCAGTGAACTATGGCCATGCATCCCCAACAAAAGAAGCAATAAGGTACTCTAATTCTTTGCCATCTCTGCTTTTAAGATAAAAACCAGGCACTTGAGTTGTTTCATTTTTTTAAAAAAAATCAAAATTTAACGAATGAAAATATATTAAAAATTAAAGTCATTTTTCCATCTTGGAATCGAGACATGACATTTCCTTCTTGGGGAAAAAATGTGGAAGAGAACAGAATTATAGAACATCTGAGCTAAAAGGAAGCTTTGAGATCATATATTCCAGTGACTTCATTTTGTAATAAGAAACTGGAATGAAGTGGCTTACACAAGGGCACACCGTGGAGAAGGTCAAGGCCTCCAGACTCACCACAGCGCTCTTTGGGTGGTTATATAAAACTCCTAGGTGTTTCTAATATGCACCCAGGATTAGAAACCATAGGTCTAGGTGGAAAAATGAAACCATATATGCAAGTGCACAGAAGAGGGAATGTTCACAGGATTCCACGTATCTCATTAACTTTAAGTCTAGTGTCCAATTTCTTTGGGCTTTAAAAAAAATCCACCTTTCTTGGGCTTCACAGACCAGGAGATACTCACTTGGAATAAGGCTGTAGTCATGGTAATAAACAGAATTGTTTGAGAACTACCCTTTTAGCAAAATCACTGAAACTCTGGCCCCCAGATTCCTCCTTCTGTTTGTGAGCTCCTAAGGTGACCGTTTGGCTCCTGAGCAACCGTGACACCCTTGGCCACACCAAAGCTCATTGTAGGGCCTGTGATCATTCTTTCTTGGCCTTACCTGTGGCTTCTGTATGGCTTCCTGGTTCAGCACATGGTTATTTTTCCAGCAGGTCTTGATTCTACTTCAGTAGTCTCTATGCTGATTTTTTTAGTAAAATTTAAAATGTATGTTTGGATTAACATATGATGGCCAGTATTTTACCAGGCCAAGATGAGGTCTTGAGAAAGAAACACTATTTAATATTATCTTTTGACAGAAGAAAGGATATTTGAATATATCGCTTCTCCAGTGAGATACTCCAGAATATAAAAAGGAGGAGATGTTTACATGAAGAACATATTTTTAAATTTAATAAATATTTTATATAAAAAGTAACTACAGGATTTTTTTTTTTCATTTCTAGAAAAATCATTACAGGTGGACTCTGGTCCATGAACCAGTGTTTAGAATGCACTGCTATACGTTTTTAGGAATACGTAGGCATTTGGTAGGAAGGGTACATAAGTACACCTGTGCCATAGTGCTTTATCATCCACTCCCTTCTGATCCTCAGCCAGGTCAGGTGAGGGTCTCCCACAAACAAGAGAATTCCATACACTCCTGTCAATGTTAAAGATATTCAGGATTTCTCCATTTACTAGGCCATGTTTTAGTTTAATTCTTTGGTTGTGAGAAACAAGTCATCTGCATTTTTTTTCCCAAAAGAGGATGTTGATTTTAAGGAAACATGTGAGCTAAAACTAAAATTGATCTGGGAATCAGAAATTCTGTTTATTTTTTGGGCCCTTACTCATGATCTTTGTACTAAAAAAAGTAAACAAAAAAAATTTGGAGCAGGAAAAGAATTAAAATATGTTTACTTGAAATGTTTGCTATGGAAAGAGTCCATCCATAAGATGAACTTGGCTTTCAGAATAAAAAGTACACTGTGATTCTAATGAAGAAGAAAGTTATAAATGGCCTGATCACTGGTAGAAAAACAGAAGTTGTGATTTATAATTATAATTATTATATCTATAAGGATTGCTATGTGTTATATTTCTGATTAAGGACTCAGAAATGTATAGAAAAGGGGCTCAAGACACTATTTATTTGGGAGGATAGTATTAGATAGGGTGTTCTTGTATTTTGAGGTTTATTCCTGAATTCAAATTATATCTTTTATGATTACAAGAAATAATAAACATACTTATTCATATGGAAGAGGGCAGGGTGTCAGTCTTGTATTTTCTTATGTTTGTTGATCTCCCCACATGCGAACTAATTCTTTCAAAATTTTTTACTTCAAATTTCTGGAAGAAAACTGTGATTAACCATATTTGCTTCTTCATGTCAAGTCAAAAATCACCATTCAGGCTTTATTTTACTTCTTTTGCATGAAGTGCTCATCTTTGGTTCAAATAGCTGTAAAAAGTGAAGAACATGGGTTATATAGTAAAAGAAAGGCCATCTGCTGGCTGAAGGACTGGTAGATTCCTTAGAAGCAGGTGTGATGAGGAAAGCAGCTTAAATATGACAGTCTAGTACAATGGTCTTGGCCTTTGTTTTCAGCCATTGGCTTAAACTCATTCAGCCATTAAGTATTCATGAAACCCATTATGCCCTTAAGCAAATAAAAAATCTGTTAACCTACACCGTCAGTCTGCCCAGGCATATTCGGAGCCTCATGGAGGTATCTGTGAAGAAGATGAGCCCAAGAAAGCCTAAGTTCGGTACACACAGTAGGACTGAATCAGGTATGCTTGACAGATTACATCAGAAAGACTTTTAACTGATCCATTTCCTTAAAGCAATTTTGATTAATCTAGGCTAATCAAGGTAGTGATTGGTAAATGAAGACATAAAGAAACTCGGTAAATGAGATTTTCAAAGAATATGTAAATTGAGAAGGATGTGCTAATGATGCGATGTCTGTTCATTTATGTGTCAGTAGTTGTTGAAAATATACTTTCATGCTTTTTAAAATTAGGATAGTAATTATTTTATGAGGCATCACAATAGTATTTCTCCCTTGTAAATGTTGAAACTAGTTGCCATAACATCCCATCAGTGAAATTTGTGTGAGCTCCTCTGAGCTCCTCTTTTAAAATCTTAGAAGTTTGAAGAAGCAAGTTCTAAAGACTTTTATGAGTGTATGTAGGTATTGAAGAAAGAACAGTGCTGTCATCTTACCAATAATATGAAGGTCATGGTCCACTAATGTTAACTATATTGGAAGAAAATGGGCTGGGCGTGGTAGGCAGCTCAAGCCTGTAATCCCAACACTTTAGGAGGCTGAGGTGGATAGATTGCTTGAGCCCAGGAGTTCAAGATCAGCCTGGGCAACAAGGCAAACCCCAGTCTCTACAAAAAATACAAAAATTAGCTGCGCATGGTGGCATGCGAATGTAGTCCCAGCTTCTTGGGAGGCTGAAGTGGAAAGATTTGTTGAACTGGGAAGGTTGAAGCTGCTGTGAGCCACAGTCACACCACTGCACTCCAGCCTGGGCGACAGAGCCAGACTCTGTCTCAAAAACAAAAATAAACAAACAAAAAACCAGAAAAGAACAAGAAAGAAAATTATTAAATTATGAATTGAATTGGATAATAAAGAAATGAAAGAGGAACAAAAACAAAAGGAAAGGAGAGAAAAATAGAGAACTGGTACTTTATATGTGTTTGACTTTTACCAGACACAAGAGTGGGGAAGCTCAAGTCCAGGCGTCATGGGGCAGATCCAGGCTTCTGTACTCGTCAGCTTTGTGACCACAACCAAGTTCCACTGGTGCCCCTGAGACATCAGTCATCTCATTTACAAAAATAGTAGATGAGATGATTTGCAAGGTACCTTCCCAATTTAGAACTTAGCTTTATATAATTGTAAAAGGAAAGGATTTCATTTTGCTTGCTTTAAACCGCCAGATACCAACCGTGCCTCTGCAGTACTGAGAGACAAATAAACCCAAAATGCTTTCATGACATAAATATGCGTATGCTCATGGATTGCCTTCAATAGCTCGTGCAAGCTCATTCATTAATAAAATATCAAAACGGTAAATTATGTAATTACCCAGAATTTGCTTAACTGAAAAACACATTTGCCATGAAGGTAGTGCCTGGACCTAGACATCAGGTGGACTATGTAGGCAGCCCCTAAGTTCATCCTGACCAAAGCTAGACCCTTGCCCCAGCAGCGTGTGGCTTAAGTGTTAAAGCAACTTCAGTGGAGTCACATGGCTGTGCCTTCTAGGGCTTTGGGGACTTTTGTGCCATATGGAAGGTCCTCCCTGTTGCTCCTAGTGCCTGGGGCAGGCGAGCAGACTATGCATCAGCAGCAGCGCTGAGACAGCAATTTGGCACTCATAGACAGATCTGGCTCAGCCTCCGGCAAACAACATCTGTCCTGCTGTTCAGTTTTATGGGGGTTACCACCTCCATGTTTGAATATCTAACATGTTCCTTATACAGCACGTGGCAGAACGGAATGGGAGTTCATTTAGGGAAAATGACTGGGTTTAAACCTTAGTCATCACTCATGAGCTAGGGGACTATGAACTAATCTCTAGATATCTCCAAACCTCTCTCCTCATCTATCAAGTGGAAGTAACAATTTTAATGGCTTGATTTGTCTTTCAAAATTCTTACGGTCACAAAAGCCTCTCCTGAGGGTAAGAAATCAGCAAAAACTCCAAATCAGCAAAGGAAACAGACTTAAAATACATGCTCATTTCCAAAAGGTTCATACAGAATCAACAATCCAGCCATGGCTGACCCTGTGAACACGAACATAATGTTTATGCATTATGTTCCTTTTCTCTCTATACTTCCAGTTTTTCATTCCCGTGCTTCTTTTAGTGTCTTCAAATCCACATTTACTCTTTTGTAATTTATATTGCCTTAAGGCCTGTGTCAGGTATGGCTGAATGTTAACTGTGCGGAAGGTGTCCATAACCTACCCAACACCATCATCATAATATAATAATAGCTGACCTTGGCCAGGTCTACTCTCTGTCTGCCATTGTGGTGAATGTTCATGTGGCTGGTTCCTTATTTAATCTTACTGTCATTCCCAGGAGCAGTGTTTTATTAATCAGATTTATTCATTTATAGATGAGGAAACTTGCCTATAATCACAAGTGCCTGACAATTTCCTCAGACCTTTAT
Organism: Theropithecus gelada; assembly: GCF_003255815.1. Classification (NCBI taxonomy): domain Eukaryota; kingdom Metazoa; phylum Chordata; class Mammalia; order Primates; family Cercopithecidae; genus Theropithecus; species Theropithecus gelada. The sequence continues at coordinate 50,656,379 of NC_037677.1, forward strand.
CTATTCCTCCCTTCCTGTTCACTATTATTCTTTTATCTCCATGGTTCCCAGACTCCTCATTCTATTCCAGCTCTATTACTTTTTCTTCTTTTCTTTGGGTTGGTTAATATCCGCAATCTTCTTTGCTTCTTGGCTTTTCTTTCAGGTCTGACTCCATTTTTTTTCTCACCGATTTCTGGATCCCATATAATCTTGGATAGAAAAATGATCTATACTGCATCTGAATCATGGAACCTATTGGCAAAGCTTTTGCATTCTATCCCTTCAATTGCAGCTTCAATCTCATTGTCTAATAAATAATAACCACCACTTTTTGAGGGATCAATGTATATCAGGCAATTTGCTGAGAGGACTTAAACCTGCACCATTTCATTCAGACATTATAATAGCAATTAAACATTGCTGGCTCTAATAGCAAGGTACTAGCATTTTAATGAAGCCCTAACTCCAGTACACTCAGTATATGACAGAGCCAGAACCTCAATCAAGGTCCATTTGTTGACACCAGATTCTACCGATAACCCTTATAATATGTTAACTTTAACTGTGCTCATTCTGACTGCTTATTTTATACCATCCCATGGTTCCTTGATTTTATTCTAGATCCCATCTAGAATTGAAGCCCATCTAGAATTATTACCTTCATACTAATCCTTCCACCTATGCATATTAAAACCCTAAGAAGTGCAGCTCCAAAAAGTGCCTAGTAACAAAAACAATTATTTCCTAATATTCTGCAATCTGAATGACGTCCCCTTGAGTTGAGCAGCAACTCGACAGGGCAGACCTGAGAGCGTAAGCTGTGTGTCTGAAGTGACACATTATAATACAGTGCTATCCTAGTGTACTAGGAATAGGGGAAAACTACATAAAAAGCTTTCATTAGGAAAATTCTCAAGGTTAGGCAGCTGCCTTTCTTCATAGAATGAAGGAACCATCTGCTACTGCTCATGCTGCCATGTTGCCTGATGAATTCTTATTGCCCACTGGTTGAGACCCCTGGTGTTTCTGTCATGATAGACCAAGTAAGTGTGATATATAATTTATAAAGTCTTTTAATTTGGGATAAATCCAATGGATTTTGTATTACAATGTTGCCAAAATCAAAAATTTAACTTTTTGAACTTTTGAACTTTGATTGTTGAAGGTTTGATAAAAATTTTACAACCACCTATTTAAAAAGATCAACAAACCCAAGACATAGAACATATGAACTAACCTGTACCCAGAAACATAATAATTAAAGTGCTTAAAACCAGTGATAAAGATAAAATCTTAAGATAAGCTAGAAAAAAAAAAAGACATTTGTACACAGAGGAACAGATATAAAGATTACTGCAGATTTCTTGCCAGAAAAAAAATGCAAGTGAGAAGACTGTGTAACATTATCTTTAAGTTATCTTTATTATCCTTTTTAGCATCATCTTTTAAAAACATCACTTTTTAAATGTCATCTTTCAAAACATCCTTAAATGAACATAGAATTCTATCCCCAGTGAAGATAGAATTCTGTCTTCTAAGCTGTCGTCCAGGCTGGAGTGTAGTGGCATGATCTCGGTTCACTGCAAGCTCCACCTCCCAGGTTCATGCCATTCTCCTGCATCAGCCTCCCAAGTAGCTGGGACTACAGGTGCCTGCCACCACGTCTGGCTAATTTTTTGTATTTTTAGTAGAGACGGGGTTGCACCGTGTTAGCCAGGATGGTCTCAATCTCCTGACCTCGTGATCCGCCTGCCTCGGCCTCCTAAAGTGCTGGGATTACCAGGAAGATGACTTTTAAAAACAAAGATGATTATTGACACCTATTAGAATGACTGAAATCCAAAATACTTACAATACCAATTTTGGGTCACAATGTGGAGCAGTGGATGAGACCTTCATTCATTGCTGGTGCAAGTGCAAATAGAGTTTGCCAGTCTTTTACAAAGCTAAACATACTCTTGCAATATGATCCAACATCTAGATATACTCAACTGATTTGAACACTCAAGTTTACCAAAAAATCTTCTTGGAGATGTTGAATTTTTGTAGCCCTCAAAACTGGAAACAACCAAGATGTCCTTCATTAGGTGAATGGATAAACAGTTTCACATGCCTACAATATAATATGATTCAGTGATAAATAGAAATAAGTTTTCTAGCCACACAGAGACATAGATGAATCTTAAATGCATGTTGCTGGCTGGGCATGGTGGCTTCTGCCTGTTAATCTCAGCATTTTGGGAGTCTGAGGCAGGAGAATCTCTTGATGCCAAGAGTTTGAGACCAGCATGGAAAACATAGTGAGATCACGTTCCTCTAAAACAATTAAATGAAAAAGCATATTCCTAAGTGAAATAAACCAGTATGAAAAGGCTACGTACTATATGATTGAATTTGTATGACATTCTGGAAGAAGCGTAATTATACAGATGGCAAATAGCCTGGGGTATGAGGGAAAAGTTGAACAGGCAGAACACAGGATTTTAGGAAAGTAAAACTACTGTGTATAATACTATAATGGTATATACATGATGATACACATTTGTCAAAACCCATAGATCTTTAAAACAAAAAATTTAATGTATGTCATTACAACATTAATGTGAAAAAAATGGATATTTCTAAATAAAATTTTGTTTTTTATTTTTGATAGAATTAACAACAAAGAAACGCATGTTTCTGCAAAAACCATGATCTCATTCCTTTTTATGGCAGCATAGTGTTCCATGGTGTATATGTACCACATTTTATTTATCCAGTCTATGACTGATGGGCATTTAGGTTGATTCCATGTCTTTGCTATTGTGATAGTGCTGCAGTGAACACACACGTCCATGTATCTTTATAATAGAATGATTTATATTCCTTTCAGTATCTACTTAGCAATGGGATTGCTGGGTCAAATGGTATTTCTGCCTCTTGGTCTTGAGGAATCACCACACTGTTTTCCACAATGGTTGAATTTATATCTCGAGCAACAGTGCAAAAGCGTTCCTCTTTCTCTGCAACCTCGCCAGCATCTGTTGTCCTCAGCAAACTAAAACAAGAACAGAAAACCAAATACTGCATGTTTTCACTTATAAATGGGAGCCGAATGATGAGAATGTATGGATACATGGATGGAGGGGAACAACACACACTGGGATCGGAGGAGGGAGAACATCAGGAAGAATAGCTGATGGATGCTGGGCTTAATGGTGATGGGATGATCTGTGCAGCAAACCACCATGGCACGTGTTTACCTATGTAACAAACCTACACATTCTGCACTTGTACCACTGAACTTAAAATAAAAGTTGGAAAAAAATCCAACAACAACAGCAACAAGGACATATCTTTTGAGAGCTTATTCTAAGAATATCCCTGACCTAAGACTATCCCTTATGTCAAGCACTACCTCGGAATTTGATTTGGTATGCAGCATTTTCTTTTTCTGAGCTCATTACAAACTTATCAGTTGACTTTAAGTTCAACGAACAAAGATGATCCTGGGTGGGTCTGGCCTAATTAGGTGAGTCATTTCTTCTGTATCTACCACAGCACTTAGCAAATTGATAAATCTAAATGGTTTGCAATATGAATAAAAAATGAATGAGCATAATTCATTATTTATTAAGGATGAATTAGGTGAGTCCTTTAAAAGAAGACGAAGCCTCAGAAAGAAATTCCCACGTTTGCATGAAGGATGAAGTAATTACCCTGTTGTGAACAGAGGGTACCACATGGCAAGGGCCTTAGGACAGCCTGTAGGCCCCAAGAGCAGGCCCTGGTGGACAGTTAGCATGAAAATAAGAACAGCAGTCATACAGACACAATTAAGTTCTGGATTATTTAAGAGGTCTTAAATAGTCACCTTGCTATGTATATGATAATTAACGTATAGTATTCCTTCTAAGCCAGATCCAGTTCAAAATCTTCTTACTCCCAGAAAGTATTATTGATTCTGCCAATTTGAAAAGTACTTTTTTTCCCTCTGAAACACCAAAGCATTATCTATTCTTTTATTATTAAAATAATAGCTAACAAAGGATAAATGCTTGAGGTGATGGATAACCCATTAACCCTGATGTGATTATTAGACATTGAATGCCTATATCAAAATATCTCAGATACCCCATAATTATATACACCTACTATGTACCCCCCAAAATTAAAAATTTAAAAAATTTTTAAAAGTTGCTAAGTTACTTTAGGTAAAGTCACTTAAACTTCAGTTCAAATGACAATTCCTCCATTGTGTGAATTTATTCAATTTACTAGCCTCTTTGAGCCTACTTTAGTCAAAGAGTGGAAGGATGTGGAAGGGTGCAGTGAGGTAATATATGAACCATGTGACAACCATGTTTTTCTTAGTCAGCTTGGGCCACTATAACAAAATACCACAAAGTGGGTGGCTTATAAAGAACAGAAATTTATTTCTGATAGCTCTGGAAGCTGGGAAGATCAAGATCAAGGTGCTGGCAGATGCAGTGTCCAGTGAGGGCCAACTGGTTCATAGATGGTCATCTTCTCGCTACTATCTCACATGGTGGAAGGCAGGAGGGAGCTCTCTGAGATCTTTTTGTTTGGGCACTTATGAAAAAGTGCCCTTATAAATAAATAAATATCCTATTTATGAGGGCTCCCTCCCATGACATAATCTCTTATCAAAGGCCTCACCTCCTAATACCATCACATAGAGAGTTAGAATTTCAACATACAAATTTTGGGAGGGGGCACAATCATTCAGTCTATAGCACATGACTATCAGAGCAAGTGTTCAGTAAACATTAGTTGTTATTATCTCTCCAAAGTGGATTTCAAATGCCTGTGGGCCAGCATATTATCTTCTACCTCTTCTGTTTCTAGCACAGTGCTTAGCAAATTGAGGAACTTAAATGATTCTCAATATGAATAAAATAATGAATGAACATAAGTGTATTAGTTTCCTTTCAGAGCTGTTAATAATTATCACACAGTAACTTAATACAACACAAACCTTTTATCTTACAGTTCTGGAAGTCAGAAGTCTAAAATGGATCACACAGGGTTAAAAATCAAGACATTGGCGGGGGTATATTCTTTCTGGAGTCCCTAAGAAAGACTCCATTTTCTCGCCGTTTCAGCTTCTGGAGGCTGCTCATATTCTTGGGCTCATGGCCTCTTTCATCTTCAAAGCCACAATGACCAATTGTGAGTTTTCACATTTTATCACTGACCTTCTGCCTCCCTCTTCCATGTTAAAGGACTTTTGTGATTACATAAGGCCCTCCGGATAATCCAGGATAATATTAAGGGCAACTGTATTCCTGAGAAACTTTCATTCCTTCTGCAACCTTAATTCTCTCTCACCAAAGATTATGTTTATTCTACCTACCGCAATAACTAATGGGGCTGGGGTTTAAAGGCATTGGAGACAGGAAAGTTTAGGAAGGCCACTACTGCGAGAGGGAATGCCAAAGATTCATTTAGCAATGGTGGGTAGTATAATTATGGAGCTTGCCCGGGAGTCAGAGAGGGTGTTGACCAGAGATGAAGCTGGAGCAACAAATCAGGACTGGAGCATAGTCAGATGGTAAGGTGGCCATCAACTGTTTTTGTAGAATGATCAGATCCATGAAATAAATGCATTGTTGGTATTGTGGAAAAACCATGAGTCATGGACATGTGGGCAGGGAATGTTGAAATATTTTCACAGTAAGAAATGATGAGACACAGCCTTTGGATGATGATAGCTAAAAGGGAGACAAGAAAAAGAATTAGAAAGCCTTTTGGTTGATGAATGAGCAGACACTGCTGATCCTCTCTTTATGCTTTTCATGTATCTAGCTGCCAAGTAACATGTCTGAGATTTCCAGGATAAGCCATTAAAGGCAGGAGCTTAGGGATGAGAAGGCTGGGACACTGAGCAAGCAGTAGGATAGCTAGCTGGTGGTTGTAACAATCAGGGCTATTCTCAACTCCCACCACATCACACCTCTCCAAGCTCCACAGACAGTTCCAGAGACAACTGTCTGTTTCTTTGATTAAAACTTTGAAGTAAGGTGCTTGTTTTTTAACATATCAGAATATTTTGCTAAATGTCCATTGCATTCTGTATTCAACAGCTTTATGCCACTGTCAGATAAAAACTAAAATTAATTTTTCAGAGGGAAGAACCTAGAACGAAGATTTTAGACATAGTTCTAATGGTTGCTTTCTTAGTCTGCCCAGGCTGCCATAACAAAATACCACAATAGAAATTTATTTCTCAGAATTCTGGAGGGTGAAAGACCAAGGTCAAGGTCCTGGTAGGGTAAATTTCAATCTGATGCCTCATCTCTTGATTTGTAGGTGACTGCCATCCCACTCTGTGCTCGCATGACCTCTTCTCTATGTGTGCATGGGGGCAGAGAGAGAATCTCTGGTGTCTCTTCTTCTAAGGGTACTAATCCCATCATAAGAACCCCACCCTCATAACCTCATCTAACCTTAACTACCTTCTAAAGACTCCATCTCCAAATACAATCATATTGGGAGTTAAGGCTTCAACAGAAGAATTTTGGGGGGAACACAAGCATTCAGTTCATAAGTCACATTATTTTCTCATGGAGCTCAAAAATTCAGAAAATGTCTTTATTATCCTCACTCCCTTCCCATATATATTCACAATTTATTGCCTTGATAATACATCATGACTAGCTAGTTGGCAGTGGAGAGTGTACACAGACAATTTCTTTATTTGCAAGACTCTTTCATAGTGAATCCAGAGCTTTGATTAGGCCTCTCTGCATCCTCAGTTTTCTTTGTGATCAACTGATCCATCAGTTATCCCAGCAGAGGCAGAATATTTCTGGTCTTAGTGACCTTGTGAGGCCTTTCATAAAGACATCAACTTTCTTGCAACAAGATGCAACTGAAGTTTAAATACTACAAGGCTCTCCTTTGTTGGAATGCCTGCTCAAATTTCTGGTATAATGTTAGGAAGATAAACCACTCTGTTTCTCAAAAATTATTATCTCAAAACTTTATGATGTCCTTGGATAGAGAATAGAATGTATCCAGAAGAGGCACAGTTTAGCATCTTTCTATGACCATAATAATCACATTTCTTTTTAAAGTTATTTTGTAGTTAATTAATTTTTAGAGATAGGGTCTTACTCTGCCACCTAGGCTAGAGTGCAGTGGCGATTGTAGTTCACTACAGCCTCAAACTCCTGGACTCAAGCCACCTTCCTGACTCAGCCTCCCAAGTAGCTGGGACTGTAGGCAGGCACTACCATGCCCAGCTAATTTTTAAAAAATTTTTTAGAGACAGGGTCTTGCTATGTTGCCCAGGCTGACCTTGAACCCCTGAGTAAAGGAGGAGAATTGCTGGGATTACAGGTGTGAGCTGCTGCAACTGGTTCCAATAACCACATCCCTTAATGGACAACTGTGGCGCTATTAGGCAAGACAAAGTTATGAGCCAACCATCGCAGCTTTACTCACAGCCAGAGAGATTGATCTGTGTTCATCTCTTTTTCTGGCATACTTTGGACATTTTATGGCCTCTAGCTCTCTAATTACTCCTGTTTGATGCATCTATGGTCCACATTGCATGATCTCAAATGGATTTCCTACCATACATTTTCTTCCAACACCCAGAATTTCTGCATCAAATTTGTGACCTTATGTAAATATCTTGTGACTTATAGGTAGAATATATCTTTATGTAACCTGCTTGCCAATAATATTATTAAAACAATCCAGAAGTTTCATGTTTGGTTGAGGAAAATGAAGGATAATGAAGGTCATTTACATGTGGTAATGGTCCTAGACAGTGACTGAAAACTAGCAGGTGTGCGGTTCATGCTGGTCTCCTTTCTCTCTGGTATTATCTTCCATGTTTTCTTCAGCTAGACTTGCTTGTCAATTACTATGTGAAAAATAAAGTTGCACACTCTCTTGGTAAAGAATCTATTCCTATTTTTCTGGTGTTTTGATTGATTCATTAGTATGGATTCACTTTTACATCACTTCTTACCTAACCACTCTGGCCAAATAATGCTAACTACATAGTAGTAAACACAAAATGAGCAATTCTCCCAGTGTACAGAACAAAGCCAGATTCTGCTATAGATATTTTTGTCTGCATTTGTCATATAAGAAATTTACTTAGAGAGGCCAACTAAATTGTCAAGGTCACACAGCTCCTAAGTGTTGAAGCCTCCAGAATTCAGTTTTTCAGGTGAAATAGTTACAATTAAAATTTCTCTCCAACTTACCATTTTAATAGCCACCCCTTCAAGGTGGCCCAAATGACTCAGATGACACCTAGAGAAATCAAAAAGTGCCTCAGTGCTAAGCTGCAAGGAAGAAGGCGGGTATAGATTAAAGTCATTGATCAACATCATAGAATAAGTCTGCTGGTTGCCTCCACAATGAGGGAAGAGAAATTTGCATTTCTTATTTCTAGGACAATAATTGTCCTGCTGTCAGAATGCTGTCGCATGCCTGGTACTGATTTATAATGCTGAAGCAACGTGACTCTTCGGCAGCTTCTCTGCAGAGCAGAGGGTAGCCTGCCATGTGTCCACCTTTGGAGGGAAGCGAATGGCACCAAGTTGGCCATGATTTATGGCCCAGAGTCAATCCTGTGTTTCTGAAAAACTACATATTGGAAACAGCAAGGAGGGAGAGGTCAAAGAAGCTGGTGTTCAGTGAGGGGATGTGGCCACTGTTACACTTGGAATGCATGGTCTGCACATCTAGTAAGGACTATCGAAAGCATAGCAGTTAGGGAGAGGCTTCAGGCCACATGTGGGCTACCCAAATGCAATGTACAGTGAGAAAACACTTCAAACATAGGGCTACTGAGAACCATGCAATTGAAAAGACCGGAGCATCAACTGATCCTTTAATTGCTGCAGATGTGTTCTATGCAGGAATCCACACCCGTTATGAAATGGTCATGCTACAGATGCATTTGTCATTATGCTACTTTCTGTGTACATCTCTGACCAGCTTTGCCTTTAGACCTGGTTTCACTATTAACTGGGAAAAAATGAGGTGTTACTCATACCTAAGAGTAGAGACACAGTAGAAGGTGAACAGAGCCTTCCAGTATCTGAATCCTAGCCACATGGCTTCCTCAGCTCTGTAACCTTGGGTACATTCAAAACGTCTCGGTGCTCCCATTTATCTGTACAGCAAAGATTGGTGTAATTATTAGAAAAGAAAGTAAAGGAAAGAGCACATTCCAACTACTTTCCTTTCAGGAATAGCAGTTATTTCAACCATTTCACTCCTCAAGTGCCAGGGACATATCTCATTTCTCTGTTGTTTCTTCTGGAACCCTTATCCCAGCAGAATGACCACCAAAGAGTGGACATGCCATCGGTATTAGCATGGAGGGTGACCAGAAAGCAGGCGGCAGAAGGGGCGCACAGCCACACCTATTCGGCAGATCACTGCCAGCTTTTCTGTGACCATCATGGATCTTACCATGAAGCTGGGATGGGATTCTTTGTTTCACCTGTTCTATGATTCAGAAAATTAGTTGATTCAAAGAAATTGATTATGCTGTTTATCAGACGAAGATTGACAACCTGAATCATCCTAGCAAAGCAGGACTAGAAGAAGACAAGAAAGGAGTAATCACTTAATAAGCACGTGGCAGCATTACTTAGTCAAAGAAGAATACATTCGAACTCCAGCTTCAATAATCTGTGAAATTTTGAGTAAGCCCAGGTAACTTCTCTCCAAGTCTGTGTCCTACCTAAAAATATGATAGCCCTTTTACAATCATGTAATAATATTGGTAACAAAAGTAGATGCTAAATATAGGGTAGTATTGTTATCTGTTGTTATTGTTAATATCATTATTATTATCTTAACGACTTATTGTCAAGAATCAATCTAAACATTTTGTATACATTAGACTTCCACCTGACTGTCACTGACTCTCACCTATGATATGTTATTCTCTGTCAGCAACGTTTCTGAAATCTTCATGGCAATCACCCAACCATCCATTCATCTATCCACCCATTGGTCAGATAATCATTAAACTCCTACCATATCCTGGGGATGTTATCAGATCTGGATGCCATGACATCCAACACTAATGATAATATCAGACTTCCTCAAATGCTTACTACGTGCCAGGCACAGTGCTGAGTGCTTTGTACCTGCTAACTCATTTAGTCATAAAGCAACCCTATGAGTTCTATTCTATTTTTATTTAAACTTTATAAATAAGGCAACCAAAGTCCAGTAAGTTAAATAGCATTCCCAGTGTCACAGAGCTGACCAGTGTTGGTGCCGGAATTAAAATGCAGGAGGCACTTGGACTAACACATCTGTGTTCTTAACCACTACACTTATTCTCATGAAGCTATAGTCTGGAGAAGATAAGCAATAAACAAATTAACAAATGCATACCTAATACAATTTCAGTGACCATTAAATCTTAGTAGAAAATAATGGAGGAGAATAGTCTATGAATAAGGAGTAGTTGCCTAAAAATCTGAATAACAAAATGTAAAACCGTGTGTGGATCAAACGGAAGAGTTCCCCAGGCAGCATAAACCATCAGTGCATCAGTGTATTTGACACAATGAGAGGGCCAGTGTGAATATCATGGTTCAATTAGCTTTGCTGCAGAGGTAAAAACAACGCCAAATCTCAGAGGCTTACAAAATGTAACGTGGACTCCCTGCTAATGTTACATTTTGTTGGCTGCCCCGTATTGTGGGAGAAGGAAATAGGCACACATTACCAGGACCATAAAACATCTCATGAAACCTCTGCTGTGACATGGTTGTCATCACATCTGCTCCCTTTCTGCTGGTCCAAGAATGTCTAGTGGCCAAACCTAATGATGGGGTGGGCTGAGGCTCCTGGCTAAGTCATGTGGCCACAAATAGAGGCGAGGTTCTAGTGGATCAGTTCCTATTCTCAGACACAGCAGAGACTGTCTCCAGGTTTGGAAAGAACAGATCCTAGTGTAATGGACAAGTCTTCCTCAAGCATTGAAAAGGCAGAGGCCTGACACTAGGCTGTGTTGTTACCTGTGTGTAGGATTTTTCAAACCTGGGTCCCCAAACAAAGGGCACTCCTTAGTTTTCTCTGGTGTCCAAAGACTGAGAGGTGGTTCTCTGATAAAGAGAGTTCTGGCTACCTGTGAATTGTGGAGAAAGCAGGGTGGGAGTGGGTAAGAATATGCTGTGAATACAAGGCTACCCTTTTCTGCACTTGAATTCTAGCCCGGTATTGCAGAAAAGTTACTTAACATTGGTGAGGTTCATACTTTTTATCCGTAGAATGGGGACATCAAAGCAACCTCAATGATGATTGTTTTAACAGGTACTGGCACTGACAATACAATTTGTATTAGTTTGGCAGAGCTGTAATAACAAAATACCACAGACTGCATGGCTTCAGCAACAGACCTTTATTCATTCACAGTTCTGGAGGCTGGAAGTCCAAGATCAAGTTGCTGGCAGAGTTCGTTTCTTCTCTTGGCTTGCAGATGGCCGCCTTTCTCTGTGTTCTCATATGAGCTTTTCTTTCTGCCCATTCTTAGTGTCTCTTTCTGGGTACGCATTTTCTTTTCTTATAAGAAAACCCATCAGGTTCAATTAGAGTCCCCATTTTAATGGCCTCATATAGTCACATTCTGAGATACTGGGGATTAGGACTTCAACTTATGAATTTTGGGGAGACACAGTCCAGTTCATAACATTAGGTGCACAAAAATTGGTCAGTAGATTTTCCTTTCTGATTGTAGGACTCTCCTTTCTCTGATGTCAGAGTTTTTTTCTTTCTCTAAGAGAGGTAGAGCATTAGGGTGTGTGATTTGATCTTACAGAAGTTTAAGGAAGTATAAAGATAAATGATTTAGGGTAAGTTGCATTTTTCCCATGCTGTTTCCAGGAGTACCCACAAGTCTAGACTTTATCACAAGTGGTATTGGCTGTGTGGCAGACCACCATGAAGAAAATGGGTCTCCCGCCTTTCCACTATCAGTGAATCCTGGGGTTAGCATAGCCTTCATGTAAATCAAAACAGTGAAAAAGAGGCCCAGAGAAAGACAGAACTCTTCTTGCAATAAAATGCAGGATTCCGTAATAGAAACCTCAGAGGATGCCGGCAGTGATCACATTAGAAACTCACCAGGCTCACCATCTAATATGAACTTTAAATTTTCTTAACATCCTAGCATTTGGCCAAGGGTTGTCGCAGCCCCTGCAGATACAGAAACTTCAGCAGAAAGGGCATCAGAAAGGACAAAATTGCCACCGCAGTAAAGAAAACTGTTCTGTTTTGGAGAAAGACAAAATGTTATAAAAGGAAGAGGTTCAAATGGATTTCTCCCCTAAGGCTTTAAGAGACTTGAAAATGAAAGCCAATAGAATTATCAGGTGAGGGGGACAGCAACTATTGATCTAGAGAAGAGAGAAGTAGATAAAAACACCCAATGAAGTCACATTAAAGAAAAAACAACAACAACAACAACAACACTGGTATAAAACAAGAGAGCAGGCAATTTTAGAAGTCCAGAGAAAGAAGGAATATAATAAAAGATAATGAATGTCTTTTGCATCACAGAGAAGAGGAATATTGAAAAAAACAGTAGAGGAAAAAGTGGTGAAGAAAAATGTAGATGCTTACAGCAGAACAGTCTTCCTTACTCATGGTGATACAGCTGGCCAGAGAGAGCTTTCCACGTGCTGATGAATCCTAGTCATCAACAGTAAAACCGACAGCCATCAAAACTCTGGTCTATACTATGTGACACAGGCTGAATTACCTGCCTACATTCAGTTTTATTTCCTTACTTAAATATTGATAATTCTGTTATCTTTCAACACATTTTTGGGGAAGAGTCTATTTTGTGCTAGGCAATGTGTGAAGGAACAATAACAGTATGTAAGTTACATTGTTACAATTACCTTTTAGTATAATCTGACTTTTACACAAAAGCACATGAAATAGGTAAATATTTTTACCCCATTATATAGATGAGAAAAGAAGAGGCTAAGTAATTTGCCCAAGGTCATATGGTTAATATCAGAACTAGGATTTGAAATAATGCAGTTTTGCTCCTGAATCCACACTCCAATCTGCACTCTGCAATCCCCCATGCCACACCATCTATGACAGGACACAGAGGTAGAACTTGAGATTCAGAATCCTCAATAATAGCATAACAAATGTTAGTTACTTTATTTACTATTCTTCATGACTTGAAGGTACATGTGGCATTCAATATAGGCTAGATCTTAACATCAGATAGCCCAACCTGGAATTCAAAGCAAAAGCACTTTTTCTCAATGACGAGGTTAAGTAGATGAAAAAAATCTGACTTCATTCTAAATATGTAAAAAAATGAATGAAAAACAATTACTTAAAACAATGTATCTGAGAACAAAAGCAAAAAAAATTAATAAAAGGAAATGCTCAATGCTACATGAAATGGAAACTCAAATCTAAAATAATGATCAGAAAGTGGAACTTAGCTGTGCACAGAAGTAAGAGGACCAAATATATCCTAGGAGCTGAGGTTTTGATGCCTAATAAATAGCAACCATGTATAAGCCAGAGATGGAACCAAGTTCCCTTCTTAAAGATAGGAACCTGGATATGACATTTAATTATTGAAGGGGGACACAAAAAACCTACCCTGGGCAAGTGCAGGGGCTCACGCTTGTAATCCAAGCTCTTTAGGGGCTTCAGGCAAAAGAATTGCTTGAGCTTAGGAGTTTGAGACCAGTCTGGGCAATGACGTGAGACTCCATCTTTATAAAACAAAACAAAAACATATTAGATGGATATTTTGATGTGGGCCTATAGTCCCAGCTATTTTGGAGGCTGAGGCAGGAGAATTACTTGAGCCCAGGAGTGGGAGGCTGCAGTGAGCTGTGACGGCACCACTGCACACTAGCCTGGGTGACAGAGTAAGAAGCTCTGTTTTTAAAGGAAACAAACAAACAAAAAAACTCAACACACACAAAAACACCCACAACTTGGGAACTCAGCAGGAAAATAAGCAGCCTACCCATAGCAAATATTAGAACATGAACAATGCACTATATGTGTGTTTACCAGAAGAAGATAAGTCAAGTTTGCATCCTGTTAGGAGGAGAAATTGGCATAAAAATTGTCCCCACATTTGCCAAACGTTTAGGGTCCTAGCACAGGCAAATATGGAATCTTAGAGTCATTTCTCTAAACCTTCCACTCAAAGAGCAGTGAGTGCACTTTCTTTTCAAGAATAAATGAAGCACTTTCAAAACTAAACATACACTAAGTCATAAAGAAATAAAAACAAAAATTAATAGCAAAAATCATCATGTATTAAGAAAACACACATCTAGATTATAACAGGTTAAACCAAAAATGAAAACGAAGCTTTTAAAGATGTTCTCTGGCAAAAATATGTGGAATGGGACTTTCTAGTGTCTATCTCCTTGCAGAAACATCAATTTGAACAACTGTCCACATCCAAAAATACCTTTGCGAAAGGTAAGGAATCCAGGTGAGTGGTTAAAGCACCTGGGTCGAGCACAGGAATAAGAAGACTCATTGAAAAGGAAAGACAGTTTCATATGGCCTGTATCACCAGCTTCCCAATCCCAGTGTGAAGAGAGACAATCTGCTTAGGGGAAAAAGGGGGAAGTAAGGATTACACTTCTCCAGGGATCCCAGCTCCAGGACTGCCCCAGTGAACCCTGGTACCAGGCCAGCCCCAGTGGTCCCAAGCTCCAGGCAATCATCTGTGGACTCAGCCTCCAGGCCCACACCAGCATCAGGCCAGCCCCTGGAGACTTAGACCCCAGGCCTGCACCAGTGCCGGGCTGCCCCAGTAGCAAGTTGACCCTCAAATCCCCAGGCTCCAGGCACACCAAAGCCAGAATAGCCCCTGTCGCCCCAGGACCTAGGCTTGCCTGTGCAGACCCAAGCTCCAGGCTCAGTTCTGTGAACCCAGGCTCCAAGTCAGTCTTAGCACCAGGCCAGATGCTGTGGTTTCAGGCACAAGATCAGCACCCATAAAACCAGGCATCAGGCCAGCCCCTGTGGCCCCAGGGTCCCGTGGGCCCAGAGTTCAGGCCCACTCCAACAGATTCAAGGTAAAGGCCTATTTCAGTATATATCAGCGCTGGGCCAGTCCCTGTGAATCAGGCTTCAGAACCACTCTACGGATCTAGGCCAGCACCTGCGAACCCAGGACACAAGGACCTGTTCCTGTGGACTCAGGTTTCTGGCCCATCCCAGCACCAGCTGGCTTTGCAGACCCAGAATTCAGGACCATCCCCCAGACCTAGGTGCCAAACCCACCCTGGCACAAGGTAAGCCCCTGCAGAACCAGGATCCAGGACTGACTTTAACAACCCAAGATCGAGGCCCACCACTTTGGACTCAGGCTCCAGTCCTATCTCGGTGGACCCAGGCACAAGGCCCACCCACCTGCTTACCCAGGAACCAGGCCAGCCTGCTCAAAGACTCCAGCAGCAACCACCAGCCAGCCCACCCAAAATCTCTGGATGAGTTGACCAATAAAGTGCTTTCCTTGCCAAATCCAGTCTACAAAGGCTAGAAGAGATGCCTACTTCTTCCTCACTGGCCAGTAACAAGCATACACCTGTGCCCTTAATGGTGTAGTAGAAACCACATGAGGAGTTTGTCCTTTCACCCCAACCAGAAATATACTCCATCCTATTTCTGTTATTGAGCTTTCGGAAGAGTCCTGGTGGAGAATCAGGACTTTCATCATTGCTAGCAGTAAGAAGCTCCCACCCCTTATAGTGTCAGTAGAGACCATGTGGGGAGCTAGAACTCCCATCTCTATCTAGCAGTAAGGAAAAGTCCCCTTGGAGGCTGAATGGGGTGCCTGGACTTCAGCTTCCACCTCGAATTAATGAAGTGACCTACTTTCTTTTCCTGTTGGACTGACATCAAGGAAATGCAGCTAAAGCAGAAATCTTAAATATGATTCACAGCCTCATATAACATAAAACAAAAATGTCCAGGTTTCAATCAAGTGTCATTCATTATATTAAGTATCAGCAAGATCTTAGACTTAATGAAAAAAATAAATACAGAGATGTCAACAATGTCAACTGTAAGAATAATCTGGTGATGATTTTTGAAGAAACCGTAATAAAATTGCTTAAGTGAGCAATATAAACACATTTGAAACAAACAAAAAACAGAAAGCCTAACATAGAAACAGAGTAGAAGGTGGTTACCAGGGGTAGGAAAATAAGAGAAATGGGGAGATGTATATCAAAGGGCACAAAGTTGCAGTTATGTGGGACAAAGAAGTCTGGAGAGTCAATGAACAGTATAAAGACTAAAGTTAATAATATTGTATTGTATACTGAAAATTTGCTAAAAGAGTAGATTTAAGATGTTTTCACCACACACACACACATGCATACATAAACACACACACACAGGTAATTGTGTGAGATGACGGATATGTTAATTTGCATGACTGTGGTAATCATATTTCTAGGTATATAAAAAATAACTTGTACACCTCAAATGTATTTAATAAAAGCCACTGAATTACCAAAAGTTATAGTTACATCAAAATGGAATTTTAAAAAGTTCCAGTAACCCGCAGAAAACACGAAAATAAGATGGAGAAATAAAGAGAGAATAAAGAGGAAGCAAAAAAATTAAAAAGCAAACTTCTGGTTTTCAGTCCAGTATGTAAGGAGTTCAAAAGTGGTTACCAGAGACTGGGAAGGATGGGGAAAGAGGGAGATGAAGAAAGGCTGATTATAAACATGCAGTTAGATAAAAGTAATAAGATCCAGTGTTCAACAGATCAGTAGGGTGACTATAGCTTACTATAATCTATTTTACATTTTGAAATAGCTAGAAGAGAATAATTTGAATGTTTCTAGCACAAAAAAGACAAATATTCAAGGCAATGGGTATTTCAATTACATTGACTTAAAAATTATATGAATATATGAAATTATCACTTGTACCCTCCAAATATGTACATCCATTATGTATCAATTTTTAAAAATTTAAAAACTGAAAAATCATCAACTCTTCTTAGGTCCAGAAAAAAAGTGAAACCAATAAAATCAATAAGCCTATAGCCAGACTAAGAAAAAAAGAGAAGACAAATTAAAATAATCAGAAATGAAAGAGGAGCCATTATTACAGACATAATGAACATTAAAATAATAATAAAGGAATATTTTATACAATTATATGCTCACCAATTAGATAAACTAAATGAAATGGACCAGCTCCTTGCAAGATACAATCTGCCAAAACTCAGATAAGAACAAATAAACAATTCTAATAGGCCTATAACTATTAATAACCTTCAGCCACAGACTGTACCAGGCTCACATGGGGTTCCTGGGAATTCTACAAAACATTTAAGCTCTTCACTATTTTGATGATATTAAATGGTACAAATATATAATCCTAGTTGTTCATTTGCCTTTTAAGTTTGTTACAATATCCTTTGTTGAAGAGGAATATTGTTTAATATAATAAATTATACAAGCAAAAGTTATTTTATGGTCAATATTGGTAGATATGTGCCTTTACAAATGAAACAAAAGGCAGTATTTTAAATTTTCTGGTAATTAGAATTAAGGATATAAATAAAATAAAAAATAATACAGAGTATTATTACTGTACACCAGGAAAATTCAAAAGGATTAATTGAAAATAATTTGTTAATGTAAAGATGTTTTCGTTGACATAAAAAATACATAAGTATACAAGACTGCTATGTCCAGGTTTTACCCATGAAGACTTTCAAATATCCAACAGCCAGAGCACCACTCCAGAAGTTTCCTTCCTGGTAACTTCCCAGTAAATGCCCTTCCCAGTAAATGCCACCCTCTTCTTAATTTTATCGCCATTATATTAGTTCTGCAGGCTGTGTGTATGTGTGTTTTAATTAGGTACAATTTTCATAAAGCAAAATTGATAAAAATGTATAGCTCATATGTATACACCCATGTAAACATTATTCAACTGAAGATACAGAACATTTCCATCAACCCAGAAATCTCCTTTTGTCCCTTTTCAGTCAACAACTCTTTACAGATAACCAATATTTTGATTTCTATCGGCCTGGATTAGTTTTGCCTGTTTTTGACTTTCATGTGAATAGACTCATAAAGGATCTTTTATTGTTCAGCATCCTTCACTTAACATGTAGTTGAGTCATAACTAATTACTTCTCTTTGTCAACTGCAGTATTCCACTGTATGAATATGCTAGTTAATTATTTCTCTTTTGATTTACATTTGAATGATTTCCAGTTTTGTACTATTACAAATACTGCTGCTATGAACATTTGTAATAGTAAGTTCATGGGGTTGTATTCCACCAATCTAGTAGGAATTTAGCTTAATTAAAGTGTTTGATTTGCATTCAAGTTTATGATTTTAATAAAGGAGCCAAAATAAAATAGATATAACAAAGATAAAATCATCCCATTAAACCAACAATAATAATGAAGATTTCATTTATAATAAAACTAAGTTATCTAAAATAATTAAGGCTAAACCTAATATGAGGTACACTAGATCTTTGTAAAGGGAACTATAACATTTTATTGGGATAAATAAAGAGGTAGAATTGATGGAGACAAACCATATACTTGAATATTTCAGCTAAATATTATATAAATGTTTAATATTTCTAATTTACCTTATAAACTTAACACAACTGCAACTTAAATCCAAATATAGTTTTGAATTAAATAATTCTAAAATGAATTTGAGACAAAAGTAATGAGAGATAAAGAAGGGTATTTCATCAATAATAGTGACAATTTAAGGAGGCTGATGTTACTGAATCTGAAATGTGTAAAACAGTGGTAGAAAACTGAGAGTTGATAAAGAAACAAACTAAAATTCCTGATACATGATAAGGTAAGCCTTTCCAAAATTGATTAAGAAAGGGATACTTAACAAACAACGTTGCTTATACCTTTGGAAATTGACCAGGTTGGTCCTCAGTTTTAGCTGATAATTGGTCTCTATTTGGTAAACAAATGGCATTTACAAAGATCCACCAAGATGGTGAGGCTGATGGGGTTTACATGATGAAATTATGTATTTTTGCTTCACTATTCTGAAGTACCAACTGTGAAAGGCAGATCCATTGGATAGATTCATTAGAAGCAGGAGAATGTTGATAGATGTAGCACCATGAAGCTGCTACATATATTAATCAGGATAGATTAGTTTATGCCACAGGAACAAAACCACATATTTGGGTGGCTTGATGCAATAACAGCTTACTTCCCTTGCACTCAAACTCTGCTTCAGGTCTCAGAGGTATTCCAGAGTTTCTGTCTTTCACGTGGTACATACATTTCAAGATGCTTTGATCTTGCAGTGTCTCCATCTAAACACAAGTGTCTGCAATCCCTGCAGCAGAGAAAAGGAATATGAATAAAAATACAACAGTTAGTACATGCCTAGGCTCACATTTCACTGGCCAGAAGTACTTATGTGACTTTGCTTCATTTTGTTTGTTTCTATCATCCTATCACCTGGCATGTGGCCAGGAGAAGATAATTGAGTATTGATGAAAATTCCAGCACAGTGGCCTACCAAATAAAGGGATACTGGACTAAAGGCATGCTTCTTGACTTTGTTCTCTCCCGACTTTGCGTTGTAATGCCAGAGCTAAGATGGAGCCCTGCGGCTTCAATGGGAAGATCTTCCATCTCTGTCTATAGCTCCGCAGAGTCTCCTCAGGGATTTGTAAAACCATTCATCTTCTCTCCACTGAGGAAGAGAAAAGCCTTCCATGGCTTACAGAAATCTTCTGATGATATTCTAATCTGCAGCAAGAGGTCGATCTCAGATTTTTACGAGCACGTGATAAAAGTTTTCCTGAGTAAGTGCCTCAGTGCAGGCTTAGAGATCAGAAAGAATCAGCCATAGAGGGTGGATGGAGGTACATTCCCGAGAGGAATTGGCTGTCAGTCTCTGGGCCATAAACTTTTATGGTGCTTAGCATGAGTTAGATGTATCACAAAAACAGAGCCCAAAAAGAACACTGATTCCTGCAGACTATGCCCGCTCAAAACAACATTATCTTTCAGGGTGTCTTCTATGCCTCCAAGTAAATGTATATGAAACAACTCTCTTTTTCTGTCACTCAACAAGAATACACACACATACAGAAGTCCTCTGATCCTCGGGGATGTGTTCCAAAGTCCCAGTTGATGCCTGAAATCACAGATAGCACCAAGCCCTATATATATTACACTTTTTTCCTATACATACATACTTATGAAAAAGTTTAATTTATTAATTAGGCACAGTAAGAGATTAACAATATCTGTTAATAAAATGGAACAACTATAACAATATGTTATAATAAAAGTTATGAGAATGTGGTCTGTGTCTCTCTGAAATTATCTTATTATACAGTACTTATCCTTCTTCTTGTAATGATGTGAGATGATATAATGCCTATGTGATGAGATGAAGGGAGGCGAATGATGTAGGCATTATGATGTAAATAAAAGAATTCTGGAAATAGAGAATTTATAGGTTTTAAATTGTGCACCCTTCTGAGTAGCATAATGAAATATTATCCTCTCTGTCTTGCCTGGATTGCTGTTAGTCACTTAGTAACTATCTCTGTTGTCAGACCGATGGTGGCAGTATCACAGTGCTCGTGTTCAAGCAACACTTATTTTACCTAATAATGGCCCCAAAGTTCGATAGGATTAATGTAATATTTTCCATTCTTTGTTGACCACTGGTAACCAAAACTGTGGAAAATAAAACTATGAATAAGGGAGGCTAATGTATATCTTATTTATTTGCTGAAATTTTAAAATTTTGTTCATAAATTCTGAAGACAAATTAGTTCATGAATGAAATCTAATAGTATCTAAACTTTTAGATCCCTTATTACATAAAAATGTATTACATATAAATGTACCTATTAAATACAGTGCAGCTGAAAATTAGCCAAATAGAGACATAAGACAGTTATGTGCAGAAGGAATTAAACCTTAATGCCAGTTATATCATGCTCTGATTCTAAGGAACTCTCAGTGTCTCACTTCCTTCCTCCGTAAAACAGGAAAAGTGAGAAAGATACTTTAGCTGAAGTGATTTTATTTAAGATCCACTTCAGCTAATCCTTAAAGACATAGACTTTAGAATTTGGTAGATAGAACTAAGTTTGAATTCAAGCTCTGCTTATTACTAATCAAGGAATAATTATGGGACCTTGAGAAAATTATTTGACTTGTCCAAATGAGCTTCATTATTAGTAAAACAGGGATAACAATACCTCCTTCATAAGATTGTTTTAAAGAGAAATAAAATAATGCATGCCATGGTACCACAGAGATCCTGGAATATGGGAGGTTTTTAATATATATTTGTTCCTTTCCTTTTAATAAAATATATATAATGGGGGCTTTTATGTATTGCTGTTCTGTTTCTGTTGGGTATTTGATCTTCTATGTTTAAGCCAATAAAGATATTACAAGAATTCGTATGAAATGTACTTTGTGTATGAATGTATACAAATAAACACATGCACACACTCACAGACAGACATATGTGATTCCTTGCTTCTCATTTTTCTCCTAATTTTCCAAATTCAGCTTTGTGCAATTTATTTAACTGGTTGCTCTGATAGTTTAGCACTATGTAACAGATCACTGTAAAACTTAGTGGCCTGAAACAGGACATAGTAAACTCTTGCTCATGGGCCAAAGCCAGTCTACATCCTGTTTTTGTGTGTCAATATGCTAGGAATATTTTGTTGTTTTTTTACTATTCTTGAACTTTTGTGGGGGAAAAAAAATAAGCAGAGACAACATGTGGCCTGCAAAGCTTGGAAAATTTGCTCTTTGGCCTTTGCAGGGAAAGTTTGTCAATCCTTGGCTTAAAATAACAATGAACATTTATTTTGTTCACAAATTGGCAACTTGGGTATGGCTTGGTGGGGAAAGCGTGTTGCTTCTCCACTTAATGTCAGCGGGGAAGGTTTGACTGAAAGCTAGAGGATCTGCTTCCAGGATGGCTCATGCACATGACTGGTAAGTTGGTGCTGGCTATTGACTGGGATCCCTGCTGTGCCAGAGGGCCAGAGACTTTAGTTGGTCTCCATATGATCTGGACTTCATAGCATGGTGTCTGGATTCTAAGGGCAAGCGTGCTAAGAGAGAGCCAGGCAGGAGCTGTATTGAATTTATGATCTAGCTTCAGTGGTCACACAGGTTCAGTTTCTCCATAAGCTCTAAGTCAAGCAGGCACAAAGGCCCACCAGCAGATGGTCCCAGTCTATTACCAGATGCTTAGTTGCAGATGCATACAGGCCATAGTTACATAGGAACTCACTTCCCATCAACATCCCTACACATCAACCCCTCATCATCCCCCACTGGCAGCTGGTCACATGTGGCTTCTTTGATTCTCTCAAGCTCTAACTTACCTCCTCACATCAATGCTTCAGGAGGACTGATTCATGTCTTATTCCTCTGATCCCTCAACTCTGCCTTCTAGACTATCATTTCCCCACCTCCTCTCAAAATTTTGTAAGATCTAATTCCCATGATAGTTCTCTTATCCCATAGCACTTATAGTGGCTTTGATTCTCTGATCTCTAGTCAATTCAGTTATTAGTAACAGAAGGAGTTTGAGAGAGACAGAACCTTTGTAAACCAAAAATAAAATTCTACGCCCCCCAACTGACTGAATGTAACCCACCCCCTCAGCCAAAGAGGGGATTTCTTTCAGGATTCCAAAGAAACCTGAAAAATCAATTCAGGCCATGATAGGAAGATGGTCTGAGACAAGTTTCACTATACCCTCTCCCTTTTGTTTTTTAGATGCAACTGACCAGCATTAACGTTGAACCTAAGACCGATAGAACAGACTCTTTGTAGCAATAAGATACCAATTCCAACCTAACTCTGGAATAACATCACATGACAGGTAACAGGCTCTAAAGGAAATAAAAGTATTTTACCCCAAAATATATTTATTTAATATATTTTAGAATAAACTTGCAAAGCCGTGCCTTGTGGGGAAAATGTAAATTCTATAGAGAATCCCTTTCTCTTTCCAGATCATTTCCTGATCCAGGAAAGATTTAACTAACAGTCTGACACCTTTTAGGGTCTGATAAGGGACATTTACAATCTATTCTCTCTGAAGCCTGCTACCTGTAGGCTTCATCTGCGTAACAAGAATCTTGGCTACCACAACCCCCCTTATCTTAATCCCAAATATTTCTTTCTGCTGACTTCAACTCTTTTGGCAAAGCGTAATTCTTTCAACCAATTGTCAGTGAGGAAATTTTTGCATCCACATATAACCTGGAAGCTCCTATTTTGAGATATCCTGTCTTTCTGGGCTGAACCAATGTATACCTTACATGTATTAGTTTGTGCCTTTGCCTGTAACTTCAGTCTCCCTAAAATGTATAAAATCAAGCTATAACCAAACCATCTTGAGCACATGCTCTTAGGACCTCCTGAGGCTGTGCCACAGGTCATGGTCCTCACATTTGGCTCAGAAAACCTCTTGAAATGTTTTACAATGTTTGAGTTTTTTCATTAATATCTTAGAGATACAAATCTGGATTGGTTCTCTTTTCTGACTAGATCTAGAGGCATTAATAACGCTGATGTTGGTAGTAAACGCATTGGCAGCCCGCAACATGCTATGGCAAACACTTATTTAAACTGTCATCTGTGGTCACCAGGAATTAAGTGTCAATAAAGCTTTGAATGGCCAAATATTTAATACCATAGGACATTTTATGGAAATGGAATATTGGAACTGTGGATTGTTCATTTGCCTCTACATTACTGAAAAATGTGCAGAAAGAAAATTTTGAGCTCAAGACTTTTTAACTCAAGCTCTAGGCAACAAACCAGAAAAAAAATGCCATATCTTTATTAGCCACAAGATAGAGTTTCTAAAAAGCACACATAAATGTTAAACCTGTGGGTGGGCAGATTGCAATGTAAATGAATTCAAAATCTTTGAAGGTCTCTTTTGGTAAAGTTAGGGCATTGATTTATAAAGTACTGGGGCTCTGTCACCCAGGCTAGAGTGCAGTGTGCAATCACAGCTCACTGTGGCCTCAACTTCCTGGGCTTAAGCAATCCTCCCGCCTTAGCCTCCTAAATATCTGAAACTACAGGTGTGTACCTCCACCCCAGGTAATTTTATTTTATGTAGAATCAGGGTCTCTCTTTGTCACCCAGGCTGGTTTCAAACTCCTGGGCTCAAGCAATCTTCCTGCCTCAGCCTTCCAAAGTGGTGGGATTACAGGTGTGAACCACTGCACACAGCCTCTGGGCAGGTTTTTATGCTAAGAACTTTGATCTTCCAAATATTGCTCAGCTGTCTTTGTCAATAGAAACAGCAGCCCCTCACCCTGTCAACACTCCTTTGAGAAGAAAGCAAATGGTCTCTTCTAAGTTTGTCTTAAAAGAAACTACTGATATTTCTTAACACCTCCACCAAAGACTTCTACCAGAGGTCTTGCTCTTAGATTTATAAACAGGTTTAATTCCAAACAGATCCCGAGAGTCAAGTACAAAGTGTGACTCATAGGTGTATGCCGTAATTTCCTCTGCCCAGTGTTTTGCAAAATTTATCTAATTTACATTTATAGAAATTTAAAGAAGGTGTCTGGAAAACAATTCTAAGGACATACAGTAAAGGTAGAAGAAATGTAGTTATCATGGAATAAGTTTGTTGACTTGGGTACTGTAAGCAGAGATTCTTAATTGATTGTACAAATTGATACTGGCTTTAAAAGTGTGCTTTGTTAGTTGGCTGATACATGAACTTAAAGGTGGCCTACAATTATTGAAGAGAAAATGCCAAAATTTGCTTAGTATAGTACAGACAAGTATCCAGTTTAAAGGAAGTTGAAATGCTAGACTGCAATACTACGTTAGACCTGCTTATTTACTCCCTGTGTGTCACATGACGGTGTAGAGGACATTTTTTCATCTAGCCTTTAAAAGTACATTAGTGAGGTGAGTACTGTCGGGTTCTTTCATTTAATTTTTGTGGGTCTATTGTGGCTATTACTTAGGCCAAAAATGACAGTGGGAGATGTTGCTATTGAATTTGGCTTTCTGAATTCAATGAGGATGATGATAACTCAGAGTGGCAGGGGCCAAATGGTTTCACATAAACAGAGGTTTTACCTACAAAAGTATTAAACAAACAAGTAGCAAAATTATGGACCTAGACTAAACATATATATAATTACATTAAGTGTAAATGTACTAAAAAGGCAAATAGAGAGAATTTTTCAGATAAGATACAAAAAAAAGCAAAGTCCTTCAACAACATGTTCTCAACAGGATACATAGTTTAATGATACACGCCAGAAAAGTTCAAAAATGAGAGGAAAAAGATGTGCTATAAAAATGTATGCATAATAAAATTCAAGTGGTTAGATTAATATTAAATGAAATAAACTTCAAAAAAGAAGCACTTCCAGATTTTAAAAAGATACTACACAATGGTAAAAGAGGCAAGCTTCAGTCTGAGCACAGTGGTTCACACCTGTAATCCCAGCATTTTGGGAAGTTGAGGTGGAAGGAGCACTTGAACCCAGGAGTTTGAGTCTATAGTGAGTTATGATTGTACCACTGAACTCCAGCCTGGGTGACAGAGTGAGAATTTTCTCTTTAAAAAAAAAAAAAAAAAAAAAGAGGGAAACTTTAAATGCCCAGAGCAAAAATAGCAAAAGGGAAGAGAGACATAGACAGGTGTATACTTATTATTGTTGATATTAAATCTCCTCTTTGAATAATTGATATAAATATTACATAAAAAACATTAGGAATATATAAAATCTGTAAAATAATATGAACAGCAACATCCCTTTCAAATACACATGGAACCTTAACAAAGAAAGTGACATAATGATGACTGAATTGGTCTCAATAATTTTTAGAATTCAACGTCTTACGATTTCTTTTCTTATTCTAATATAATAAAACTTTTAAAAAAGTAAGCAACCCAGAAAAATTACATATTCTGTCATATTAGTATTACCCTTCTAAATAACATGTGTGTCAGAAACGAAATATAAGAAAATTAAAACATATTTTGAACTCACTAAAAATAACAACACAATATTTAAAAATTGGTGCATATGACTAAAACAATGTTTAGAAGAAAATTTATAGACTAAAATGCTTATATTGGAGAAATAGAAAGGTTTAAAATTAGCAAACTAAGTTTTGCCTTAAGAATGTAGAAAAAAGGGGCAACTTAATCGTAAAATACAGAAAATGAAGTAAATAAGATAAAAGCAAAAAGATAAAATAGAAAATGCATAGCAATAGAGAAAATTAAGAAAGTCCAAGTTGGTCTCTAGAAAAGTTAATGCAATTGATATAACCCTAGCAAGACTAGTCAGAGGAGACAGACATGCATGTCAGAACACACACACACACACACACACACACACACACACACACACTTAGACACATACACAGAGAGCAACAGAGAGACAGAGAGGCAGAGAAAGAGACAAAGACAGAATTATCAATATCAGAAATGAAAAAAGGGGCTATCATTAGAGATCCTACAGATATTACAAGTATGATAAGTGACTACCACAAACAATTTTATGTTAAGATCCTAAAAATTTAGATGAAATAGCCAAATTCTGAAAACAAAAACAAAGCACAGTCTATTAAGTACGCTAATCCTAGGAAGTTCAACTGAGTGGTTGCCCATCAATAAATGTATTTCCTCTTTGCAAAGATTACAACAGTAATAGATAATTGAAAAGACCTACAGAGCCATAGAACATATCTTTATGAAGCAAAAATTAGGGTACAGCAGAATAAAGAGGAGAAAAAGTGGGTGGAAGGAAAGAACAGGAGAAAGACTGTGCAGGCAATCAAGAGATTTCCAGGCACAGCTCCCGCGGGTATTTCTTATTTGCACAAGGTTGTCCTTCACTTCTGGATTCAACCACTAAAATTTGAGCAGAGTTTTGGTGCTCCTCTGGCTATACGGCCAAAGAAGACTATCTATATGATTATGCCAAGTATACATCATTCATGTATGCTGCCAGGGGAGTTTCAAATATTAAACATCACACAATAAACATTGCTTATCACACTGTCTATATCTGAGTCAAGAGTCAGTGCCAAACTTCCAAGCATCCGTGCATGTAATTATAGTATCCTAATCCAGCCGTAAAATCACTTTATCCTTTATATCCATATTAACATAATGAAGAAAAACAACATTATCTTATTAATGGAGGCATAGAAAGCATTTGGAGAATGACTTTTTATCCAAAATATATAAAGAATGTCCACAAATCAATACTTTGAAAACATGCAAAAAAATTGCAGTGGACATGAACATAAGCTTTCACAAAATATGAATAAATGACCCAAATCACATTAAAAGGGATCAATACTGTTAGCTACCAGAAAAATCCAAATTAAAACCACTGTAAGATAACACTTCTTACCACTATAATTTCTAAAATTTAATAAGCTGACAATCCCCAGTGTTGAGTAATATGTGGAACAAACTGAACACCCATACACGTCACTGATTTAGGTCAGTAAAGTGGTCCGATCACTTTAAAAACTATCTGTTTTTTATAAGGGTAAATCTATATCTATCTGTTTACCTAGTAATTCTAGAAATTTATTCAAGAGAAATGAAGACCTACGTCCACAAATAGACTTACATAAAAATGTTTAAAGTAACTTTATTCATAATGATCAACTACTAAAGAGAAAATCCTAATGTCCATTAATGGTAGCTAAATAATAAACATAATTTTGCATAAACATTTTGCATAAACAATTTTTGCACAAAGAAATTATGATATATTGATACTTGGAATCCTTCTTAACACTATGAAAGATTACACCCTTGATACATGAATCTACAAAATATTATGCCAAGTGAAAGAGGCTATACACTAAAAAATACACACTGTACAATTCCATTTATGTGAAGCTAAAGAAGAGGCAAAAGTAATCTGCATAATGTGATTGAGAGAAGTAGTTGCCTAATGTTGCATTAGGGACCTTCCTGGTGCGATAGATTATTCTATGTCTTGATTGAGAAGATTGGTTACACATTTGACAAAATTTATTGAAATTATACATTTACGATCTGTGTATTTCACTGGTTGCAAAATTTATCTCAATATTAAGGAGCAAACATTTTAAAATATAATAAATTGTAACATGTTAAAAGAAATAAGACAGATACAAATAATACCTCTATGATTCTATTTATGTAAAGAAATACAGGGAAAGATAATGAGGAAACTTTCTGAAATGATAGAAAAAATGTTCTATATTTTGATTGTTATGGTGGCTATATGGGTAAATATATCTGCCAATACTCATTATAATGTCCATTTAATATATATAGCTTTTACTTTTGTTAATTTTACCGCAATGAAAGAAGAAAATCTTAACCTTAAATGTATATTAGAAAAGAGAGACTTAAAAACACTGTTTTGTGTATTGATACCAAGAAGTTGAAGAGCAGCAAATTAAATTCAAATGATATAGCAGGAAGAAAGTAAAGGAGATAAGAACAGAAATTAATGATGTAAAAAGCAACTTGTGGTACAGAGAATGAAGAAAATGAATAGGTTTTTTTTTTTTTTAGTGAAAAAAGCCGTTAAAATGACAAACCCCTGCCAAAAGTAATCAAGAAATAACAAGAAAAAGAAAACGATTAGTATCAGGAAAAAAGAGGTATATTGATATTGATCCTTCAGACATAAAAAAGGATCATAACAGCATTATCCCAATACGTTTTAAATGACTTGGTGTGCTATGTCCATAGTGTCTTGAAAATCAAACAATTAAACTGCAGGTTCAGTACACTCTTACCTGGTATGGCAGCAGATGTTTAAAAAAGTACATTCTGGCTAGAGTAGACTGAATACAACTGGGGACTTATAATTCACTGGTACTTTTGTGTTGTTTTTATTTGTAAAACTATTTTATTGAAATATAGCATGTACATAGAAAAAGGGCACATTTTATCATCATATTACAAGATGAATTTTTACAAAATGATCACACCCACCTTGCTGGAGATACAATAATGAATAAGTAATGAATATTATTCTCCTGTCTGTGATACATTATTTAAATCTGGTTTTCCCCACGAATACTTTCTTGTTCCGGTGTCCTCAAGGCTTGTACTTTGGTCTTTCCTTCTAATTCTTGTAAACCCATCTACTCTAAATAAAACACAATTTTCTAGCTATCTTTCTTTTTCTATGCAATTGAAAATCAGTTGGTACCACTACATTCATGACCATTTTTCTCTACTCAGTGATCTCTCCTAAGATTATTTCAAGTCTTCATATTTCTCAAAATCTTGACTCTCCTGTGTTCTCCTTAATTCTCAGATGGAGGCTTGAGGTGGGAGATCTTTAAATAGGACCCTCGTTAATGTAAGCCATCAATCTATAAACCGACCTCTACTTGTCATCTGCACCTGTTTCTCTCTCTCTCTCTTTCTCTCTCTCTCTGTTTGTGTGTCTCTCTTCAGCCTCTCTCTCTCTCAGGAAATATCCATCCTTCTACCTATGGCTAGTTCATTATGCATCTTTGTTCTGAGTCTTATCTCTTTCTTCTCAGGAAACTTGTACCTATATTGTCGCTTCTCTTTCTTTATTTTCACTTTGCCACACCATGTCAGATTTTAACGTAATACCAAATCAAAGCAAATATCTCTAGACTCCACTCCTTACTTTAGCTGCAGTTCTATCTCTCTGCTTCAATTCACAGATTTCTTAAAAGACAGAGGAATGCATTTTCTGTTTCCTCTCATGCTTAAACAGCTTGTGTTTTATTGAAACAAATATATGCCTGCACTTCACCAACTTTTTACTTACTAAGGACATCAGTGACCTCTGTGCCTTGATGCCAGTATATATATTTTAGCTCTCATCTTACTTAACCACTCATAGAATTTCATCAATTGAATATGACCCATTTATTTAAACTTGTTTCCCTTAACTTGAATAACTAATTTTTTAGTTTTTCTTGAATTACTGTGGACCCTCCCCAGACACTTAAACCAGCAGATAGGAGTTTTGAAGATTAGAGTTATTCAGGATTTTTGTTAGGGTCTATTTTCTTGTCAGTCTACGTCCTTTCCCTGAGATTAAAGGCTTCAATTGGTAACTTACATGCTGTTATTTCCAAGTTTTTATCACTAGACTAAGTTTTTTGTGCTCTGAACCACTAACTCATATACTCAAATACTTTCTTGACATCTTCACTTAGAGATTTAACAAGAATCTCAAAATCAACATGTTCAAAACTGAACTCATGATCTCATGCCCCAACTTTGGTCCATCTCCTGCATCTCCTTTCTTAGTGAATTCCATCAGTCGATACTCCTTTCTCTCACCTCCAATGTACAAAATCTGAACAACCTTACCTCCTAAGTATCTTTGGTAGTCGCTGAATAAATGACTCCAGTGATACATGGCACTAAAAGAGCCTGTAAGATGTTCGGGGCTGAGACAGGCAAATAGAGTGTTGTAAAATCTGGCTTGAAATAAGTAAACATAGATGTTTTAAACTTTATTTTAAAAATCAGCTTTGGAAATACTTACGTTTTTGTCAGTTGTTTTGGTTGTTGGTTTTGTTTTCTTACTGGCAATGAGTTGGTTAATTCCTGAATCATGATCCAGTCTTCTGAATTTCTTGGCAGCTCTGGGGGTCAGTTCTGTGGTATTGTCTTTGATTGCATTTACCGAACTTTTAGATTTTCTCATCCTGTGGAAATACATGATATTTGACCCATATATAGAATTCTGGTTCAGAAATTTCATGAACTCAAAGAGAGATTGTGGTTTCCAGGCAACCGCAGCATATGCTTACTTTAAAAAGTAATGGTTCAATGACAACTTGAATCATCTAATAGTTGAGTAACTTATAGAGTTCTAAAGCTCTATACTTCTAAAAATTCCGTCAAAAGAACTATGCTCTTTGATCTAAATGCTTATACAGTTGAATCCTGCTTAATGAGGTTTTCAGGGACATCAAAATTGCTGTTATATTTAAATCTTAAAATGGAAACCAATTGTAACAGTTTACTAAATATGTGCACCATGACTATTTTTATTCCAACTTCAAGTAACTTATGTGAGTTTGTACATATGTTTGTACACTTGTGAGTGTGTATATATATACATATACATATACATATATGACATATATGACAAGATAATTAGAATTATATTTAAAGCTACGTACAAGGTTATAAAACTCCTGCTTCTGTTCTTCTCTTCATAATAAAATGTCTCAAAAGCTTATTAATATTAATGGCTTTAATAGAAATAATAATAGCTGAGATTTATTAAAATCCTACTACATACAAGGTAATTTGCTAAGGGATTTCCATAGACTGCTTCATTTAGTTTTCACAAAAACACCTGTGAAATAAGTACTATTAGTAACTGTATTTTCCAGATGAGAAAACTGAGGCTTAGCAAGGTGAAATAATGCTTGCAACATTCAAAAGCTAATACATAAGTAGAGCTGTGATTTAAGTTTAGGAACATACTCTGACTTCACAGTTTACAATCTTTACCTCCAGCTTATCTTACATGCAAAGAATTGTCCATTCGAGGTGTTGTTTCCTCATCTTGCTTTCTTTCTTTCTCTCCTCTCTGGTTCGTATTCATATAACTCCAGTAAATCTACTGCTTTAATGTTATCAATGAACCTGGTGTTGCCGAATGCAATGTCTTCCTCAAATTCCTCAACTTTAAGGTAACTTATAATTAGATTCAAGATCTCTATTTTTAAAAAGTACTCTTGCTTGACTTCTGTGATACAGCATACTATTTTGTTGTTCTTTCTTCTTTGCTTACATTTCTTCCTCCTTTACCTAAATTCTAAATGTTGTAATGGCTTTCTTCTTTTTAAGTCGACTCTCTCTTTTGGTGACTTTAATTCATATTGCTTAAATAACATCTATATTCTGATAGATCTCAATCTATAACTCCAACCTTTACCTCATCTAGACTTTCTATGGAAGTATAAATGTGTATATCCAAGTGCCTGTGTGAACTTTCCACTCAGAAAAGATAAAGATCTCAAACGTGACATACCTAAGCAGAACTTTGAATTCTGCTCCCAATCTCACCCTCACATCTGCTTCACCTGCAGTCTTCTCCATCTCAACTAGTGGTAACATTTTCTTTTAAGTTTCTTAGGCGAAAACCTAGAAACTTCCTTGACTGCTATCTTTCATTTACACCCCACATACAACGTGTCAAGGAATCTTACTGGATTTACATTCAGAATGTATTCAGCATCTGACAACTTATTAGCACCTCCTCTGCTATCACTCTGACCCAAGCCTACATTATCGTTGGCCTGAATTTCTGCAGTTAGTGTGTAAATTGGTTTCATGCCTCCAACCTTTCCATCACAAGATCTGTTCTAAACATAGCGACTGGAATGATTCTTGTAAAAAGTCAGTCAAATAAAGTCATTCCCTGCTCAAATTCTCCTGACATTTTTCTGTCTCATTCAGAGTATGTGACAAAGTCTTTACAATAGCCCTGTAGACTTGCAACCCTCAGACTTCCCTGAACTTATCATTATTCTCTCCTTCTGACTCTCTTCAGCCACATACACGTGCTTCCATGCTATTTATTGAATATGTCAAGCATGCTCGTGCCTTATGGTCTTTGCACGGACTGTTCACTCTTCCCAGAACTCTCCTCCAAATCCAAATGGTCTTCTCTGTCTTCCTTAGAGTATTCGCTCAGAGTTCATCCTCTCAAAGAGGCCTACCCAGCCACCCTAATTAAAAGTGAAAGTTGTACCCCCACTTATATCTCTTCAGCCCCATGCTGCCCTATATTCCATAACACTTCAACTCCTAACGTATCTATAATTTATTATTTTTATTATTTATTTTCTAAAGCCTTCTGCAAAAAAGTAAGCAGAAAATGACGTCTGTTTTGTTCACTAATATACTCCAAGTGCCTGGAATAGTGCCTGGCATATAGTAGTGTGATATACTGACCCTTAAACAACACAAGCTTGAGCTGGGCAGGTCCACTTACATGTCAATTTTCTTGTGCCCTTGCCATCACTGAGATAGCAAGACCAACCACTCGTCTTCCTCCTCTCAGTCTACTCAAAGTGAGGGTGGCTGGGATGAATACCATTATTATGATCCACTTAATTAACAGTAAATACATTTTTTCTTCTTATGGTTTTCATAATTACACTTTCTTTTGTCTAGCTTGCTTTATTGTAGAAACACAGTATATAATACATATAACATATAAAATACGTTAACAACTATGTTATCAGTAAGGCTTCTGGTCAACAGTACTTCATGTTGTTCAAGGGCCAACGGTATTCACACACACATACACATATACATAAATGTACATGTATATATGCAAAAATTATATATAATTTACACCCTTGTTTCCTTGTGCTCTTCCAATCATGTACAAATATATAATATATAAGAATATGTATATACACTAAATAATGGAATGAACTCATAAAGTAGAAGGAGAAAAAGTCAGGGCCAAGAAAATTAAAAGAAAAATGCAAATGTATCAATATCATAGGCTCAAAGAACATATTTTACCAGTTCTAAAGCAGTAGCACTGAAGATCTCAGGTATTCATGTGTGCATTTATCCTTTGGCTATTATCAAGATGTAGCTAAAGGACCACTGGAGCTTTGGTTTGAGTAACAGTCTACCACAGTGCTGATGCAGAGTTTAGCCTAAGAGTAAGTGGATCCAGTGTGTGAACATGCTGGTAGTATTAATAAATAAGTCACCTGCTGGGAAACACACAGACACCTCCCCCCCCCCCCCAACACACACACACTGCACAGATTCCTACTCATATTCATAGTTCAAATAAAGTCTCATAGCACACCCCTAGTGAGTAGTAAGTCATATCCAGGACAAAGTCTGGCTTTGAAGTCACATTTGACTTGGCAATAAACTAGCACAAGCAAGTTCACTGTTAGAAGAGAATTTGGATAACATTTTAACTGTGTTGAGCTTCAGTTTTCTCAGTATTATTATATAAGCGCAATAAGAGTGATACCCAAACCTTTAGAGGTTATGAAGATGAAAGTAAATAATGTATAGGAAACAGTATTTATGATATCTTAATATGAGGAATTCTTTTTAGGTTTAGGGTATCAGGCCAATTAAAGGCTGAAAATACATGCCTCGCTTGCACTCTCATCTTCCAAGGCACCCCGAATCTCTAGAGCCCAGTGCTATTCTTACAATGCTTCTTAATACAGTGGAGATAAACTCTGGAAACACTTTACTATTTAGTTTACAATGTTTTCAGAAGCTGATTCTGATACAGGTATGTAATTATGAACAGTAAATAGCAATTTATGCTCTCCTTTCCTCATGCTCTAGTAATAGATCAAATCATTTACTGTCCCATCAAATTAGGGAAAAAAATGAGAACATTAAGTCCAGTCAAGTCAAATGGGAGGTTTTTAAGATCCTGTCCTTTGCAGGAATATGGATGGAGCTAGAGGCTGTTATCCTCAGCAAGTTAATGCAGGAACAGAAAACCAAATACCACATGTTCTCACTGATAAGCAGGAGGTAAATTATGAGAACTTATGAACATGAAGAAGGAAATAACAGACACTGAGGTTTATTGGAGGGTGGGAGGAGATAGAGGAGCAGAAAAAATAACTATTGGGTACTAGGTTTAATTCCTGTGGGATGAAATAATCTGTACTACAAACCCCCATGACACGAGTTTACCTATGTAACACACCTTCACATATATCCTTGAACCTAAAATAAAAGTTAAAAAAATGGAAGATTTTTTATGTAAAGTTCCACATTGTTCTGCTATGACGATAAAGCTAGTGAAGGTGAACCATGAATCTCCTGGTACCAGAGAGATGAGGGGTCTATTCCTGGGTCTCTGGTTATCATCTGTCTGATTTATGTAGGCTGTTTCACTTCTCAGATTTTCAGCAATTTGTTGTCCTTTCTCAAAATGAGTTTTAATAATATCCATTTCACACAAATTGTTGTGGATATGAAATGAACTATTGTATGTGAAAGTGCTCAGCACCTCCTGTGAGACTGTGAAGGGTTGAGTCTTTCCTTCCTGTCTTCATCGCTATTCTTTTGTCACTGCCTAATCCTTTGTATTTTAATGTACCTATGCCTATGATTGTGTTTCCTATTCAGAACTTGCTTTGGAGTATTTGGCTTCTGGTTTGATTCTCTGTTACAGTTCTAGCCTCCGCTTTGTTGTGCGGATTGAGGAAAGCTCAGCCTTCCAGCCACCCTGGATGTTAGGCTCCCTTGGTTGTCTGTCAACACTGCTGAGACAGAGACCCCTCAGATACAAGTCCAGCTATTCTGCCTTCTTTCGCCCCAGGCTTTAATTGGGTCTCAGTTTTATTGTCC
Organism: Theropithecus gelada; assembly: GCF_003255815.1. Taxonomy (NCBI): domain Eukaryota; kingdom Metazoa; phylum Chordata; class Mammalia; order Primates; family Cercopithecidae; genus Theropithecus; species Theropithecus gelada. The sequence continues at coordinate 50,691,781 of NC_037677.1, forward strand.
AGTCTTTGTAAGTAAATGTCTAGCATCAAAGTACACCTTTATCTGGCAAATGGGAAAATATGAAGTCTTAATTTCCCACTCTTGTTTTCTAGGTTCCATGGAGACAATTATTTCATAGTGATCTGTATCTATCCTCTGAGCAGGTGAATTTCTGTGCTACCTTGAGCTGCACTATTGATGTATACTTAATTTTGAAAGAACACAAATGTGGAAGGAGGATATGAAACTGAAAATTGTGTGTGAATGTTAAGGCCCACCAAGCAGGAGGTTGAGAGATTGAACAGAATCATACAGGTTCAGAGAAAAATCTTGAAGTTGGCAAAGAAAACCAGAATTTAGGGGCCAGGTATTAATATTTCATGTATGAAAAGGTATGGAGAAATAATCTCGAAAAACTGTTTTATCCTTTAGGTTACTTTCACTAGCTGCCCTGGTTGTGCTGTAAGCCTGGCTTAGCGGGCCAGATAGGATTTAAATACCAATGGGATTAGCAAACTCTTGTGAAGACAAAGATCATGTGCATTCACCCATTCACCCCTTTGTTCATTCAGTGAAAGGAACATAATCTAAGCCCCAAGAGATCAAGGACTTGCTCTGCTTTGTCTTCTCCAATTTCCCAAGCTTCTACAAGAGTGCTGGGCACATTATAAATATGTGTTTAAGAAAAGAATATTTGTCCCAGGGGATTGATATTTTGGGGTTTTATCCTAAGTACAGGGAGAACCTTCTGTTTAGGACTTTACTCTCCCTACTATATTCCAAAATCACACATCCTGACAAGGTTGTGCCCCTGTCAGCACCTGCCATTTCTTAGACAAAAGTCTTGACCGGGAAGACAAGCACATCATCCTCATTGAAAAGGGCTGGATGCTCTGATTAAGTACGGTTTTGTGACATTCTGGGGATAATAAAAGGCCAGGACCTCATGGCCACTGCTCAGCCAAAGGAAAAAGGCCTTGCAGACCCTTTATGTGTCATTGACAGTGTGGTTGAACGTTACAAATCAGAATGAAGGGTTGCAAAGCACAGCTCAGAAATTTACAGGGTCTGCCTGGAAATGAGACAGACTTTCAACAATTTATCATGGCACTCACTATGCTTGCTTCAAGGCAGAAGGAACCATAAATACAGAGGACGAGAGTGAATCTGAAGTTTGAGCATTTTAATTCACAACAAATAAGCCTGTGGGCCTTATAGAGGCCATTGTCTCCTGGTGATTTCTTTGATTGTCATTTGTCATCTCTCCGGCAGTTGGTGTGGAGGCACAGCATCGAGTCTGTATAGACGTATGGAAGCAACCTTGCTCATAAATTTCAGTTGTACAAGACCCAGGAAAAAAGATATTTGAGATCAACTTGCCTAGCCCCTGTTTTATTCAGGTAAACTTAAATCATCGAGGATATTTGGGTTTCTGCTACTCACATGACTCAAAATTCTCCTTCATTTTTTATTCCACTGTACTTTTGTTATGCTGTGCAGCAAGTTGAATTTCATATTTAATCATGGTTTCTCTTGTTTCATTATAAAGATGGTTCTTGAAGGACATCAAATAAATTGCTTAACATCTTCCTGGGAATAGAGGTGGAAAGCGTATACTTTTAAAGTTAGCAGTGATACCATCTCTCATTTTTTGGCTTTTTAAAAATTCTATTCAGTAAACATAAAACATTACCATTTTCCAGCTCGTATTTAGAAGACGAAGTTCCATAATGAATCCATATGGTCTGTGGGTTCATAGTTCAGTGAGTCTAACCTTTTAGGAGAAATATACAGAAAATCCAATAATACCACAACATAAAAGAGTTATAAACAGGGATCTATGGAAAGTCAGAGAAGTAAACCATTGACCACTAATCCCTAGGGGGCTAGGAAGAGGTGGAAAAGTACCACCTTTATATACAGCCTCTTTGATATAGTTGAATTAATGGGGTTGTTTTGACTTTGCGACTATTTGGCCAGCCTGATGCTTCAAAATGTAAAATATTATTAAAATGTTTCCAAGAGTAGTTACAATAGATGTCCCTAAATCTCGTATTTCCTGAGTCTATCCATGACCATATCTTCACATTCCTCCTTCAGTGGTGGATAGTGGCAAGGCTATGGGGTAGAGTGTGGGGATGGGCTGCCACTCCCATGAAGAGTAAGGATTTTTGTGTCTCACGCCTGTAATCCCAGCACTTTGGGAGGCCGAGGCGAGCAGATCACGAGGTCAGGAGATCGAGACCATCCTGGCTAACATGGTGAAACCCCATCTCTACTAAAAATACAAAAAATTAGCCAGGCATGGTGGCGGGTTCCTGTAGTCCCAGCTACTCGGGAGGCTGAGCCAGGAGAATGGCGTGAACCTGGGAGGCAGAGCTTGCAGTGAGCTGAGACCGCGCCACTGCACTCCAGCCTGGGTGACAGAGCGAGACTCTGTCTCAAAAAAAAAAAAAGGAAAAGAAAAGAAAAAGAAAAAAATGAGTAAGGATTTTTGTGTTTCAAGCTATATATATATAGCTTGCATAAGCACTGTGGTAGACTGTTACTCAAACCAAAGCTCCAGTGGTCCTTTAGCTACATCTTGATAATAGCCAAAGGATAAATGCACACATGAATACCTGAGATCTTCAGTGCTACTGCTTTAGAACTGGTAAAATATGTTCTTTGAGCCTATGATATTGATACATTTGCATTTTTCTTTTAATTTTCTTGGCCCTGACTTTTTCTCCTTCTACTTTATGAGTTCATTCCATTATTTAGTGACATATATATATATATGTCTATCTGTGTATATATAGGTTTTTGAGAAATAATTTACCTACCATAAAGTTCACCCACTTAAAGTGTTTAATTCAGTTGTATTTAATACATTTATAAAGGTGTAAAACCAACACCATAGTCTTTTACCATAATTATATCACCATAATTTTAGAACATTTTTATCACTCCAAAAAAATTATACCCATTAATAGTCACTCCCCTATCCCTCCCACCCTACACACACACACACACACACACACACCCCTATCCCTCACTAGCCAGTAATCTCCTTTCTGCCTCTATAGGTTTGCTCATTCTGGACATATTATATAACGTGATCTTTTTCAACTGGGTTTTTTTTCACCTAGCAGAATGTTTTTGAAGTTTATCTATATTGCTGCATGTATCGGTATGTTATTTCTTTTTATTAGCAAATAATATTCCATTTTATGAATATATGACATTCATTTATCCATTATTTGATTAGTGGATGATTTGAGTTGTTTCTAGTGTTTGTCTATTATGAATATGAATAATAATGAGTAATGCTGCTAACTAACATTTATATGCAAGTTTTTGTAAAGATAGTTTTTATTTCTATTGGACATATATCTAAGAGTCAAACTTGTAGATCATATGTTAACTCTATGTTTAACATTTGAGGAAATAAAGTTACTATAGATATATATTTTGAATGCTGAAAGTATATGTTTTTGTTTTTTGAGTTTACTGAGAAGTACATGTAATGCAGCCAAGTAAAGAAGCTATATGCCTCATTGTATTGGGTCTTACAAATGAGTAAGAATCATGTTATTCGAAAGATGAATGAGATACAGTGCTTCCAACAGAACGTTCGTGGCTCAGAAGGGGAGGCAGATCTTGAGTTGCAAGGTGTGAGGAAGCAGAAGAGAGAAGGCAGAGGGGACATAGGCGGGAAGGCCAAGAAAAATATCTTGAGATGGAATATTGTCAGCAGTCAGAAACTGGTGGGGAAGGGGAAGGAAGGAAGCGATCATCATATGCCAAGGCATGAATTGGGTGTAAAGGTGTGGTGTACTCACAGGAAATCAAAAAGCACAACACGAATGGGAGACTAGTGTTGAAAGAGGTGGCAGGCAACGAGTCTGACTAATCCCAGACCTAGAAACATGCCTCAAGGGAACTATTTTCCACTTTGTTTTTCCTTTTATCCATGAAAGGAATAAGAAATGAAAACAACCATGAAGCACTTTGAAAAAAAGAACTGCCTATGAAAAAGTGTATTATTATTAAAGTGTTAATGGGAAAAGCAATACCTTATTTTCAATTCAAACGACATTCCTTTACTTTTTATTCTTAAAAGTCATAAATGCCTATTGTAGGAAAATTGGAAAATACTAAAGAGTATAAAATAAAGATCAATAGTAATCTTACAATCCAGAAACAACTAATTTTAACATTTTAGAACCTACCTATATTTATTTTTATATTACAGCAGCTTATACAGTTAGAACTTTAAATGCAGTTACATTTATAGAGATTAAATTATAAAAATTGTTTTAGTTGCTGTTTACAGTTAATACTAGTTTATAAGCATTTTTCTGATTTACAGATTCTCCAAGAATAAGATTATTAAGACAACATAGAATTTCACTACAAGAAAATTAATTCATCAAATCTCTTATATATAGTCATTTATGACATTCTTTTATCTCAGCATAATCTATAAATGTTTTGATATCAGAAATAATTTCTTGACATAGCAAATTGTTCAGTAAAGTGATTTCCAACTATATTAATTGAAATAAGTGTTAAAAAATAAAACTATTCTTTTAAAAGAGAAAAACATTTTCTACATTTATCTGGACCTTGCAGGAAAGAGACTTTCTAAGTATACATAAAAACAGTGAAGGTAATTGCAAAGTCAATAAATAATGGCTTTGATTACATTTAAAAAATATAAAAACAAAACATTCACAGAAAAATTAAAAATAAAGAAAACCCAAGGAGAGTATTCACAAAATATTCTGAAGAAGTATTGGTATGAAGTGTTGCTATTCTTAGTGTATACAGAACTCATATGTATTACAAGTAGTGGTAGAGAGTTACTAATACAGTAATAAAGTGGGCAAAGGGTATGAATCGTCATTTCTCAAAGAAAGTCAAATAACTGATAAATATTTTAAAAATTGTTTTTTACTTGGTATCAAAGCAAGCATAGCAATAGAAATGGGATCTTATTATTCTGCATATGTAATTAGCAAATTTAAAACCCAGTGATTTTTGACTCAACAAGGTGTCGCTAAAATGTGCATTTCCTGCTCTCTTAGTGTAATTGCAGCGGTCCAGACTCTCTTGAAAGCAGTTTGACGACATGAAGTACATGTCTTTAAATTGTTTATGCTCGTTGATGCAATCTAAGGATGTTTCTAGCATCTGAAACAAAGACTGATGACCAAAGATATTCATGTCTGGCATTTGTATACTGTATCATGTATTTTCATTATCACAAAATAATTACTATAAAGAATGTTAAACAAATCATGGAGGGTATACATACATACATATAATGCCATGTTGTTTTTCTATTAAAAATGATACTTGAAAGAATATTTTCTAACATGGATTAATTCATATTATATATGTGAAAAGACAGAATACAAAACTACTTATAAAGTGTTATACCAATTTTAGAAACATAAGCAGAGAAAAAGACTTAAATGAAACATATTTGTGATGTTAATATTGGTTTCTTCAAGGAATTAAGCTACTGTTAACTAAGCTTTCTTTTCTCTATTTCTTAAATCCTGTTCTTCATCCTGGAAAGGTAAGAAGAGCATATACCTTGGGAGCCTTGTGCGAGGAGATGCCCATAGAATATGTCTGGGAATATATCAGGAATGTCTCCTTAATTCTTTGCTTTTCAGTGTTTGGCAGGTCCTGTATTTGCCATGCATCCTAAATGTGAGGATTATACTTTTGTCCTGTGTTGATTCCTGTTTGGTGGGGCATCCTGTCAACTTCATGGCAGCCTATCACCAAGGGTCAGAGCTTGTCCCCATGGTTTCAGTTGACACAATCCTGCCTAATATGGATAAGTTCCTTAAGACTGGGGATAGCCCCACAAAGTGGTCTGCTCTCTTCATTTCCTGCTTCAGAGTGATTGTGTAATTGGGGGATGGGAGTTGTTGTGTCATATATCTTCCTGGATTTTAATTTTCATATATCTAAAGCGGATATTTTGGGAGACGTTTCAGGGCATTGAAAAGTGTAGGGAATTGTGAGGTAATAAAAAGGGGGGGACTGTATCACAAAAAAACTTCTTTGTGTCAGACACAGTACTAAGACTTTTTAATTTGGGGTGATAATCCTGCTAATAGGTACTGTGTCCATATAGAACACTGCACTTTTCATATGAGCTGTCATTCAAAGATCATTGTAACCCTGGAGGTAAATGCTAGTTTCCCAAATTGCTTCTCAGTCCCCTAATGGCTGAATCTATTTCGTAATTATCTGTATTTCTATCACCTGGCTAACGCTTAGCCCTAAGTATCTGTGAAAAGTCCTAGGATAGTAAGTGACAGGCTGTAACTTTAATGGTAGTCTGTATAATTTCGAAGGTAGAAAGTTTAGTCTTTTCTGTTTGGCCAAGGGGAGGTCATTTCTCAAAAACTGCCTCCTCAATGAAGAGCAAAGGACACTGGCTTTCTAACCTAATTGTGAAATAAAATCTGAAATCTCGTCACCAGCTGGATGAGTTGGAGTCCTTAGGGGATGGAATGAAGACAAGCAGAGGAAAGGGATCAAAGGTCTGAACTTTTAAAACCTTCCCTGGTGAGGTGGGAGCAGCTGATGGAACCACTGGCAGGCAAACCTCCTTGCACTTAACTGCAAAGTGCTCTGATTCGGTGATCTAAAGGAAGACCTTCTGTTATAATTGACACATAACCAGATGGAAAATAGTATCTATTTTCAGTGATTTCAGGAAAATGTAGGGATACATTTTACCTTTAGAATTGTGCTGTCTAATACAAATAGAATATGTGCCACATATGTAATTGTAAATTTTCCAGTAGGCACATTAAAAAGGTGAAAATGAAAAAGAAGTTGAAATAATTATTTTTAATAACATTTTATTTAACTCAATGCATCTAAAATTTTATCATTTCAACAGGTAGTTGATATAAAAATTATTAATGAATAATTTTACATTTTTTTTCAGAGGAAGTCTTTGGAATCTGGTGTGTGTTTTACACTTATGGTACATCTCACTTTGAACTAGGCACATTTCGGTGCTCCCATGTGGCAAGTGCCTCCTAGATTGTATGGTACAGATCCAGATTCTGTGCTTTGCTCTTGAAATCTAAAACCTGGGGCTCAGACTTGCTTGGGAACACAATATAATTTGGGCTGTGCAAAAGACCTCTATGGATGATGTACATTTTTGTGCTTTTAAACTTTGAAGTTCGAAAAGCTTTTTCATATACACTATGTCATTTAATCATCAGTCATTTAATCCTCTGTCAACTAAGTTGTATTAGTTTCTTGGGGATGCTGTAAAAAAGTTCCACAAACTGAATTGCTTAAACAACAGCAATATAGTATCTCATAGTTCTGGAGGTCAGGAGTCTAAGATCAAGGTGTTCGCAGAGCCATGCTTCTTCTGAAGGCATAAATTCCATCCCACGCTCCAATCACACACTCGCTCTGGAGTAGGAAATAGAGACTGGCTTCAGGTCTCTCTCCTAGCTTCTGGTAGTTTCTTGGCTTGTGGCAGCATGACTCTTATCTACACATGGTGTTTTTGCTGTATGTGTGTCTGTGTCCAACTTTTCCTGTGATATAAGGACAATAGTCATATTGGATTAGGGGCCTACCCCACCCCTGTATCATCTCATCTTAACTTAACTAATTAAGTCTGCTGAAAAGCTATTACCAAACAAGGCACATTCTGAGGTACTGGGGTCAGAACTTAAACACGTGAATTTTGAAGGGACACATTCAACCCATACCACAGGCTTGAAGAAGCGATCACCAATGACTGCCTTAGACTGACTGATTTTGCACTACTAGCTGCACATGGTGTATGTATCTGTGTACATCTGGGTCTGAATTTGTGCGTATATATTTCTTCTCATTTTCTCAGGGACCTTCTCATGACCGCAGCTTCTATGCATTCTTCAGCACATAGTAGGCACTGATACATGTTTGCTGAAAAACAGAGTGAAAAAGCAGATTTGTGGCAAACTAAGACCCACGTTTGTGGTGTTATTACCACATTAGGGAGGTGTGTACCTTTTATGACTTGTCTTTGCTTTGGCTGGAATCCCTTGTTTTCAGTGCTTTATAACACTTATTATCAATTCCATCTGGATGGAAACTTGGCTAAGCTTCTTGACCTTGAGTTTTTAATTGATAGTATGCTTATTGGAGAATGAAAAATATGAGTTCTAGTCTTTGTGATGCTCTTTTATGCCTGTATAATTTACAAATAGTGATGCCACAAAAGGCTCTTTCTGACTTCGTTACCAGTTTTTACAGAAATAAAATATAGACGCCCTAACGACAGACCTATAAAGTAAGAACCAGACAGAGTAAAGCTATGTGGTGGCAGTGTCTTGAACAACCAGTTGTCTTATGCGTTTTTCAGGTACTCCTAATGAGAGCTTGCCTCCTGCCACAGGCTGAACTAAAGACAGTTCACATCTACCTTCACGGGGCCTCTTTCTCATAAAGGGGATGCAGGCCACCCTCGAGCCGAGCACCACCTGTTTGTCCATATATATACTTCCAAATCTCAATCCAGCTGCTTGGATTTTATTTCAGATTCTACAGTACACATTACGCATTACTGGTGTTAGAGATGCTAATGTGTGTTTTGTGAGTTTGTGATATGTATCTAAATTCATCTGTTTATTGAACTAATGTTTGTTGAGTACATATTGTGTGATTAGCGCTGGGGATGTACACACATGAATGAGACTATATGTCTGCCCTCGAAGACTCACGGTCTAATCAGTGAGAGATAGTGGACATAAACAATTCATACTGCAATGAGGAGAGGTCAATAGTACAGTTAGGAAAGGACACTTAGAGGACACAGGGAAGGAATTTTTCACTGTGAGCATTAAGTGAGGTGGAAGGCAACTCATCACAGCTCTACATGAATTTCATACAGAGTAAGCTCACTGCTTTTGGCAAATGTTGGAAAATTAGTAAAGATCAACATGTTCTGTAAAGAGGGAGTTGCAACAACAACAACAATAACAAAACAGAAAAGGAAAAACATGAAGTGGAGAGTACCACAGAAAAATAATAATGACTCTTCTTGGATCTAATGGTGCACATTGAGAAGGCATTCTCTAAACCACATGTAATGGCTTCCCAGTAACTGAGCCAGACCTTGTGTGGGTCAAACAGCTCCCATGTTGACATCTGGAAGTCCCTCCTGCTTTCTCTCTTCTTCATCGTAAAAATGATAACCAATATGTGCATGCTGTACACTGAACTTTAAAGCAATTCTCTGATTTTCTCATGTAATCATCATGACCCTATGATGTTGTTTTTCCATATTCATCCTATAGACCAGAAAACTGAAGCTTGGGGAGATTACACGACTTAGACAATATCACATGGTGTTTTGTGGTTATATTGGCCATCTTTCCTGCTTTTGAAAATGATAGAAATCAAAAGTGTTATTACCCTAAACAGACTAGACAATTTATCAGTCAATGATCTAGAGAGTGCAAGGGTAGATGTGGTGGTAGGATTGGAAACAGGGAGGACAACGGCATTGGAATTTTCTCTATACTGAATCTGTCACTTTGTAAATGTTGGCTTCATTTTCTCAAGCAAGTGTCTCTATGTGGTAGTGTACCCTTTCCCTGGCAATTTCAAGGACACATTCTAGTAGATTTACTACTAGAAAGTCACAGGGGTCTTTCCAACCACTGTCAGATACAAAATCCCACAGGAGGACTCTGATTGGCTCATTTTGGTTAAGCCCACAGGTAACCTCTCACTACAATTGGGAGAAGGGGTCACCATCAACAAAACCATGTATTTTGAAGCATTTCTTGGAGGAAAGATGATGTTGTTTAAGGTAGTAAGAGTAACCAAAGTTTACCACAATGGTGAAGTTGGAACTGAAATCCACACTTTATGACTCCATACGTTTTGACATTGAGAATGCCATAGTAATTTTCAAGTCATATATCTGAAGGACTTTCTGTCACTTGCACTTGGATGCTTCGCAGGTACCTTGAACTCAACTGATGTTAGAGCCAACTTGCCCTGTGCTGCCATAGCCTCCAGCCCCACGCCCACCTGGTCTTCATCCAGTTTCGTTATATCAGTGACAGTTGCTCCAGGGCTGCCTTATAACTTCCGTGGGCCCTGGGCACTTTTGTTTCCTCCATAAAAATATTAAAAGTTATATTTTAGCCAGGATGGTCTCGATCTCCTGACCTCGTGATCCACCCGCCTCGGCCTCCCGTGGCGGGCGCCTGTAGTCCCAGCTACTCGGAGGCTGAGGCAGGAGAATGGCGTGAACCCGGGAGGCGGAGCTTGCAGTGAGCCGAGACCGCGCCACTGCACTCCAGCCTGGGTGACACAGCGAGACTCCGTCTCAAAAAAAAAAAAAAAAAAAAAAAAAGAATATTAAAAGTTATATTTTATTGCACTGGTATAAAGAAGAATATATTAATATTATATATTTAAGTATTGTCTTTGCTAAAGCTCATTTTGCTCTTTGGATTAAAAGAAAATCAAAAAATTTCTTGACAGCCCCTCTAAAAATTTTGTGGGCCCCAGGCACTGTGCCTGCTGAGCGTAATGAATAAGATGGCCCTGAATTGGTCTGAATGTGTCTGAATCAAGCAAGATACAAATTAGAGATTTATCCTTAACATTTTCTTACCCCATCTCCACATCTTAATCATCATCTGTCATCAAATTTATAACCTAATTTTCTTCCCAATTCCAAATCCCTTTTATTTATTTTTTTTTAATCTTCACTTTCACCTCCATGGCCTTACCTCTTGACTGGTTTCCTCACATACACTGTTACATTTCTCTAAGCTATTATCATTAGTGCAGCCACAGTGATCTTTCAAAAACAAATCTATGGCTAAAACCCTTCAAGTGCTCCCTCTTCTTCTTGGGACAATGAAAAAAAAAAAATAACCTTAACATAACCTGTAAGTTATTGGAATAGCCAATCCCTGCCTGCCTCATTAAACTGATCCCATAGGACTCTGGTTCACCCTTCCTTGGTCACACTGAGCTGCTCTCAGTCCTTGAATGCAGCTTTAGCCTTTCCATCTCAGGACCTTGAAGCATATTCTTTCCTCTGGAATGTCCTTTCTTCTTGGAGACATGTCACATTAATTACCAAGTATTCCTTACATCTTGCCTCAAAGTGTCACTTTGTCAGGGAATCCTTCCCTAAACTATCTCACACAGCTTAGATCAAATAATATGTTTCCTTGGCAAATTGCATTTCTTATTTGTAGTGCTTTTCAAAATTGTAATTAAATATCTAATTATATAAATAATAATTTAATGTCCATCTTACCTAACAGAGGGTAAGTTCCATATCTAATTTCTTTATCAGTGCGTCTCCATTGTGCTTGATACACAAGACCTCAAAATCTGTTGATTGAATGAATGAATGAAAAATGTGCTGTTATGCCCACAAATATTTCATATTTTTAAATTCATGGCAAAGGTTTTTCGAGGTCTACCCAATACCAGGGACTCTAGTGGGCTCTGAAGACATAAGACATTGAAATCATTCCCCTTATGGAGTTCTCTTCTACATGGTGAGACACATAAAAATTAGGTCAATAACAAATTAGTTATGTTCTCTCTAGTAGTATTTAGTGTTCTAAAGGAACGAACAGGATGCTGACTTAGCCTTTGAAACCTGCCTAATCTTAGATGCTAGAACAACATGGTTCTTAACTTGGTAAACAGTTTTTTTTCTCTCTGCTTTGAATTCACTGTGAGATGTACAGAGCACAGAAGGGTTGAGGATTCTGTGGGCTCAATCCATTGCCTACACTGACTCATATCTACTGACCTTAGTTGCACTGAACAAAAGGCCAGGTGGGAGTTTGAAGCTTTTTAATATTTATACTGGTATTCTTCTGTTTTTTTGTTTTAGATTTTACACTGATGGTAGATTTAGCACTGATCGGGTTAGGTGGTTATTGAGAATGAGGCTCTGGAAAAGATAAATTGGATCCCTAAAAACAAATACAAGTATTGATAAATATATTACACAGTAAAACTAGTACGAAAAGTCAACAACTGACTAGCATGGGCTAGTTTTTAAAATTTTTTATTACTTTATTACTGCTAGCATGGGCCTGTCATCTCGCAGAACTTATGAACCAGAAAGTATCTATGTATACTATACACATGTTTGGAAAATTGGATACAATCATAGGAACATGAGCTGGTCCAAAAACTTTTCATGGTGAATGAACTAGTACACAGGGAAATTTGTTAATACTGGCCTCTCATGTAATAGTGACCATTCTCTATTTTATATACTGATTTATGACATAAAGCATTGAATTAAAACCTTATTTTGTGGTTAATGCATCAGAGATTCAATGAAATGGAATTTGCCTAATATTGCAAAATTTCTTAGTGACTCTACTCAGTCTAGGGGTTGACTAGATATTGTAATGTTCCTGCTTTAACACATTGCTTTGCCTCTTCCTTTATCAACTGACTCACAATCAACTCTTACTAATTTGCACATGTGCTGAGCACATTGTAGTCTGTGTAGACCAAATCATTTATAACAAAATTATGTTATACTTACATACTAGCCTACCTCCTTTTCCTCCCTGTCAATTCCTCTGTGTTCAGAACTTTACATAATAATAACAGTCTGAGACAAACAAGAAGAGGAAAGTAAGTAGTGAAAAATAATCTCCACTCAAATACAGAGGCAGACCTACCATGTGCCGTAAGATGGAGAGCCAAACACAATCAGTGAACATCCTTAAAACTATCACAGAGAAGCAGGGTTTTTGCAGTGAAGAGTTTGTTCTTTAGAGTTAGAAAGAATTAGAAATGTAACCACTACTTATTTTGTTTGATGACCTTGGACAATTTAATTTACTACTTTAAGTCTTGGGTGTTTCTCCTTTAAACGTGAGATAATAAAAGCTACTAGCATAGTCATTGTGTGAGTTTCTTCTTCTCTATCTAAAAGCTGCTTGGAAGGGAAATGGGAGTCTGCAGCATTGCCTCTTTACTCATCCATCCCCTCCTAATTCCCTTTGCAAAAACGTAGCCGTTTATAAAATGATCACTTAGCTTGTGAGATAATTATTGGGTCAGGAAGAAATCAGTGTGCACTGAAATGCCCTCAAGTATGTTTCAGCATATTTGCCACAGCACAGAGCTCGTTGGAGAATGGTACCATTCCAAGATATAGATACAGGATTCAGAGACGTGGGACTCAGAAGCTTAGGCTCAGAACCTAAATCCCGGGCTCCAACCCAGATTCAGTAAATTGTCCTGCATTGCAGCATTAGTCACTGCCCAGCTGTTAATAATGTGGTTCTTTTTCACATTTTTCCATCTGCAAAATATGAATAATGATAGTACAATAGTTTCCTCTTATCTGCAGTTTTACTTTCCACGATTTCAGTTACCTGTGGTCAACAGTGTTCCACAAATATTAAAATTCCAGAAATGAGCAATTCAAAACTTTTACATTGCATGCCATTCTGATGAACTCTCATGCCATCCAGAAGGACATGAATCCTCCATTTTTTTCAGCATATCCATGTAGGACATTCCACCCACCCGAGTCATTTAGTAACCTTCTTTGGTTATCCGATCAACTGTCACAGTGTTGCAGTACTTAAATTCAAGTAACCTTTATTTTATTTTAAAATGATCCTAAAGTACAAGAGTAGTTATACTGGCATACTTTTGTAATTGTTCTATTTTATTATTAGTTATTGTTGTTCATCTCTCACTGTGCTTAATTTATAAATTAAGCTTTATTATAGGTATGTATGTACAGGAAGAAAAAAAATCTGGTATCCTTGATTTCAGGTACTCACTAACTCACTAGGGGTCTTGGAATGTATCTCCTGTGGATAAAGGGGGAGTATTGTACCTATATCAAAAGTAGTTGTTGGATAAATTGAGTTAAAGCAGGTAAGAGGCTTAAAGGAATGCCTGACATAGAGTCAGTGCTCAATAAGCGTAGACTGAATCAACTATCGTATGAAGCGGATTATTACAATTCCTGTATTAAAGATGAGGACACTGGAGGCCAGAGAGATTATGTCACAAGTAGAAGGTACTAGAACCAGCATTTGAACCAGGCCAAGTGACTATAAATTGCATTAGCAAATGTTATGCACTTTTGAATAGGGAGGGTATAGAAAAAATAGGCTTTTGAACATTTCCTTTCTCAATTCTCTGTTGCGCAAATAAAAGGGAAGAGAAGGGGTGGCTTAACTTTCAGTAACACAGCGTGGCACATACAGATTCATTTCTACATTCCGGTGAAATCAGTTGTCAAAAGAATTGAATGGGGTTTAGAGTGAAAACTGAGCCTGAAAGACTGGTAATGTTTACCTCTTATCTAGATAGTCACTGGCTGTTTCTCTCAAATTCCAGTTATATCAATAAAACAGGTAATTTGCTTTTCTTTGAAAGTGAGGAGGAGGAAATGAGTTTGGGAGCTTAAAAATTATGAAAGCAGCTACTAAGCCACTGTGGAGAGAAATCAAAGATTGCTTGAAATTTTGCAAAACATCCATGTCATCATTCATGGTGCAGACTCCAGTGAAAGGAAAAACATATAAAGAGGGACAAGAGAGAAAAGATGAGGATGTGTGTGGGGGCGGTGGAGAGAGAGAGAGAGAGATTATGCAAAAAAGCCGTAAAATTTCCTTATGAAAACCTGCTTCCATTTCAGTAGAATGCATTAGATAAAAGATAAGCACTGAAGAGAATCTAAGTTCCGTGTTTTCATTTTGTATCCAGGATTATACTTTAACTACTGATTGACAGTTTGCCATGAGCTCAGACACAGAATGCAGATCAGCCTTCAGAGAGGCATTTTCTCCTAACTCCCCCACCTGAGGGATACACCCACTTTCCCTGTCTCCTGGCTAATATTGTGATTATTTAGCCCAGCCAAGGCAGAACTGTACCTGACATTTTTCTAAAAGCCAGTTCCTGTACAACTCGGTTATCCTTTTCTACAATTTAAAAGTAAAATGTGGCCATGCCAGGGGAGAACTTTTAATTCCAACGATAGTACTTGATTCACATATAACACATGATTTTTTTGTGCACATGAGTCAGGACTTTTGACTTAAAATAAGACCATCTTCCTCACCACCCTTCCACCAGAAAATTCCAGTGTCTTGAAATACGGTGTTAGTGGGAAAGAGATGCAAGTGTGACCTATACCATGAAGCTATCTTCAGGACCTATAGTAGCGAAGCTCATACAGGCTTTCATTTAAAGACAGTATGAGAAAATTTATGTACATAATGTTAAACAGGCTCTGCTTATTCTGCCAGATGGAAGGGTAGTTCAAAGTAAATTCCAAGTTCCATCCTGTAGATTTTACAGGAGACTTCTGGTATAAGCCATTACACTTTTCCATTCTCTGTTCTTTCATGGTATATTGTAGCAGCAGCATATAGCACCTAAGAAACACACATGAATGCTGAAGAAAAAAAGAGAAAGAAAGAAAGACAGAAAGAAAGAAAGAAAGAAAGAAAGACAGAAAGAAAGAAAGAAAGAGAGAGAAAGAAAGGAAGGAAGGAAAGAAGGAAGGAACGAAGGAAGGAAGGAGGAAAGAAAGAAGGAAAGAAAGAAAGAAAAGAAAGAAAGAAAAAAGAAAGAAAGAGAAAGAGAGAGAGAAAGAAAGGAAGGAAGGAAAGAAGGAAGGAAGGAAGGAGGAAAGAAGGAAGGAAAGAAAGAAGAAAGAAAGAAAAAGAAAGAAAGAAAGAAAGAAAAAGAAAGAAAGAAAGAAAGAGAGAGAGAGAATACTGTTTCCTTTTGGTTCCATGAATGAAAAACTAAACACTTAAAACAAATTTGTGATGCTGAATTAAGCAAGATTCCAGATAACAGTAGTAGAAAGGTACTGGCTGAAGTCCTTATCAGAGAGGTGCCAAAATGTAACAACTGTGGTTTATGGTCAGGGCCTTACATTTTTGGTTCCGAAATTCATTTTTTGTCAGCACACCGAGATCAGCATCGTTAATGACTTGAGACACACTCACCAAACTCATGTGGGGCTTCTGTATAAATTGGTTACTGACTTCACTGAAAAATAGAATGATATGAAAAGTTTATGCCCATATTAGCATGTTTGCCTGGTAGAAAACTACATGTGAAACCGATTCATTCATTTTCTGCTTGGGGAACACCTAAAGAAAGCAAGAAAGGTGAATTTTCCTTACAACCTCTATCACAAAATAATAGTAGCATACACATTCATGATAATTAGCTATTAATAATACTATGGATAACAAGAATAATGATAGTGATTATTACTATATACTATATAATAATAGTTATTCTTGTTAATTTTAGTATTATTCCTAGATAATTATAGTATGAAATAATACTCCTTGCTTATTTCATCAACATTTTAAGGAAAAGACTGTGAAATATCTGTGTCAGTTGATGGAGTGTTTTCTTCCTTGGACATTCCCGAAGATAGTCACAAATCTTTGTTCTCTGGACATCCCTTTATCTGGACCTCTAATTTTATTCTTCCCTTATATGTGCTAATTTTGTCAATAATGCAAAACTTTGCTATATTTCCTTGGTTTGATCCCAAATCTTCTTTATTACTTTGACCATAGAGGTGACCTATCCCTGAAAAAGAAGGTTGATTATTAAATTCACCTTTGGTATTTTACTTTCTAGCTTTACTCTCAGAAAGCATCTAGTTTTCTGGGCCCCTAGTTATTGACTTCATCTGACTAAAAGATTTTCATCAAAAAATTTTAAAAACTCTAGTTGCTCCACAGAAAATACACAGACTGGGAAAAAAAAGGATAAAATATTAGTTATTTATAATCTTAAATACTTTGAAAATGAAAAATAGATACCATGTTCTTTTTTTTGTCAAGTATATAATGAGAAAGGTTACATTAGTTATGCATACTGTTAATTCTTACACTGTTAATTCTTCACCACTGTAAAATGCAAAAGGCTGTAAAATGTAAATAAGTTTTGTGTTTATAACGAGTATTGGTAATAAATTTTTAATTCCTACGGAGAGTAACATCAGCAAGGTGGTAGAATAGGAGCTTTCTACCTTATTCCCTTGCAAAAGCATCAATTTTGACAAACACCCAGGAATAAGAGTACCTTGGCAGGAATCTATGAGCCAATGGAGGAGTCCCAGTACACACTGAAGTAAAAAATCTAAGAATAGATTCATTGAAGGGGGTGCAAAGGACATTTTCACTTGACCCATGTCACCCTTTCTCCTAATGTGGCACAGCTCTGTGCCAAGATAGACTCCGCTTGGCCCATGATTTCTCACTCAGGGGAGAATAAAAATGTGGTGAATAAGTGTCTGGCTTTCCCATCCATGCAAGATGCTGCCAATAGGCCCACTTCTTTTTTGCTCCACCCAGGAGACTGAAGTGCTGGACATAGCTAAGTAGTTGGAAGAAGCTGGGAACCGAAGAGAGGCCATGGGCCCTACTAACTGCTCAGTGGACTCAATCAGGCAGCTCATCCATGAGTGGCTTAAAATATCTCACCTGTGGACTCGCCCACCACTGGCCCATAGGCAACTCGAATGCTCCATGCACCTCACCACTCTCCTCAGGACAGCTCTCCAAGCATGCACTTGCAAATGATGAGCACAAGACAGCTCTGGTAAAGACAGTTGGTTTGACTCTGTGGGACTGGGACAAAGCACATAAACTTGAACATTTCAGGGCACTGTCCTAGGGAAAACACATGGGAGGCTTTCAGCACCTGACCTGGCTTTGTAGGATGGAGGGAAGGCAAACAATCTTAAGAAATGCCACACCCCAAGAGGGAACAAGAGGTGTGGAGTGGGTATACCCATAGAAAAGGTCTCAGAATTCCTAGCTGAGATATTTGGTGAAGGCGTTTCTCTCCTGAAGCCAGTCAGTACAAACTAGAGGAAGTTACTGCTTCTTCAAATATAAAGACAGCAACACAAGACTTCAAGAAACTGAAATGATCAAAGAAACATGACATGACAAAAGGAATACAACAATATTTCAAGAACCAGCCCTGAATAAATGAAGATCTGTGAACAGCCTGATAAGAAATTTAAAATAATTGTTTCAAAAATCAGTGAGCTGTAAGAGAACACAGACAACAAGATCAAATAAAACATACATGAAGAAAATAAAATGTTCAGTGAAGAGACAGGAAAAAAGAATTACTGGAGCTAAATAATACAATGAGTGAAATGCAAAAATACAACACAGAGAGAGAATCAACAGCAGACTTGGTCAACAAAATAAAGAATCTGTGAACTCAAAGACAGGACATTTGAAAATACGCAAAGAAAAAAAGTACGTGAAGAAATGCTTACAAGATTTATTGGACACCAGCATAGAGCTAACTTTCACATTATGAGATTTCTAGAAGCAGGAGAGGGAGAGAAAGAGGCAGAAAGCTTATTTAAACAAATAATGGCTGAAAACTCTCCAAATCTGGGAAGAGATGTGGACATCAAGGTACCTAAGCTTGAAAGTCTCTAATAACATTCAACTCAAAGGAGACTTAACTAAGTCCTAAGTAATAAGAGCAATTGTTCTTAAATCCTAAATTCAAATCCCAGCCCTGATACTTAATAGCCATGTAACAATGGTCAAGTAACTTATTCTTTTTTCCTGTTATTTATTTTTATTTTTAATTGTGACAAAATATACATGACATAAAATTTAACTTTTTTTTTTTTCTGAGATGGAGTCTCGCTCTGTCACCCGGGCTGGAGTGCAGTGGTGTGATCTCTGCTCATGGCAAGCTCTGCCTTCTGGGTTCATGCCATTCTCCTGCCTCAGCCTCCCGAGTAGGTGGGACTACAGGCGCCCGCCACCACACCCAGCTAAGTTTTTGTATTTTTAGTAGAGACGGGGTTTCACCGAGTTAGCGAGCATGGGATCAATCTCCTGACCTCGTGATCTGCCCGCCTCAGCCTCCCAAAGTGCTGGGATTACAGGTGTAAGTCACAGCCCCCGGCCAAAATTTAACATTTTAACCATTTTTAAGTGTACAATTCAATATTGTTAATTATATTTACATTGTAACATTATTCTCTTTGCCTTGGTTTTATTATTTAAGATAGCTGGCATACTAATGATATCCTACTTCATTTGTGCTGCCATAACATAATATATGAAACTGGGCAATTTGTAAAGAACAGAAATTTATTTTCTCACAATTCTGGAGGCTGGGAAGCCCAGGGTCAAGGCACCAGCAGGTTCATTGGTGAGTGCTGCTTTCTCCGCTTCTAATATGGTGCTTTGTTGCTACCAGAGGATGAAAGTTGTGTCTTCATACGGCAGAAAAAATGGAAGGGCAACAAAGGGGCCTAGCTAGTTTTCTCCAGCCCTTTTCTAAGGTCACTAATCTCATCTATGAAAGTGGAGCCCTCATGGTCTAACCATCTCCAAAAGGCCCCCACTCTTAATACTATCACATTGGCAAATAAGTTAACAAATAAATTTTGGAGGACATTCGGGTTAGAGCAAATGATGATTTATTGTACTTGGTTGATCTTGGACATTTGATTTGTGGCCTAGAGAATAAGGGAGATTCATAACTAACTGTTCCCTTCATTATACTTATGAACCCTCTTGCAGATGCTTTCTGTTATCACAACTTTGCCTTCTGCTAGTTAGTTTAGTACTGAAAAGAAGAAAATTCCCATTCAACAAGAAGTTGCCCAGAAAAGGATTCTGGGATTACTTTCACTTGGAGATCATACAATGATTCTTGGGAATTTGAATTGCTTATTTTGGCAGAGAAGGTGAGAGTGTCTTTTATTTGGTTGAATGATGTTTGCAACTTGTTAAGCATAAAAGTGTTAGTGTTTTAGTGCGAAAGTTTACACATATTTACAGAGGTATAAATGGATGCTGAGTAGGAAAATGTTGGACCATAACAGTGATTAATTTGTCTCTCAGTCCCAAATCTTCTAATATATATTTTCTTTCATGATGTCGAATCTAAGACTCTGGAAACTGTTTCCCTTTTGCCATCTGTGTTAGTTATATATTGTTGTGTAATAAATTGTCCTCAAATTTATGACTTATAACAGATTTATTTTCTGACAGTTTCTGTGGGTCATGAACATGGGTGCAGCTTAGCAAGATGCTTCTGCCTCAAGGTCTTTCAAAGTTTTAATCAACATTTCAGCCAAGCCGCATTCTTATCTGAATGCTTGACTGAAAGAGGATCTCTTTCAAGCTCACATGGTTGTTGGCAATTTTTCACGGGCTGTCGGATACGACCCTCTCTATAGGCTGCTTGCATTGTCTTCTGACATGGGAGGTAACTTTCTCCAGAATGTTTGCTTCAAGAGGGAGAGCAAGGAAAAAACTATAGTACCTTTTATGACCTCATCTTTGAGGTTGCACACTGTTCCTTATAGTTTTTTCTATTTGTAAGACATGAGTCACCAAGTCCAGCCCACCACAAGGGGAGTAATCTTAGACCCCACTTCGTGAAGAAATGTATATTTAAAAATTTGAGGTCCAAGAATAAAACTACCGTAGTGTACACTCTGGCTAATTATTTACATTCCCCTCATGTGCAAAATACACACACCCCCTTCTCAGGTCCCCAATATTCTGATATCATAATCTCATTATCTAAATCAGATCCAGGTATGCTTGAGCCTCTTTTTTGCTTGAGAGGTCATTTTTAAAATAGTGCTCCTTGAGTGCACTTTCTCCAAGCCTGAAGACCTCTGAGATAGATAAATTTCCTACCTCACATATTCAACATACAACAGTGATGCAGGCATGGAATAGCTGCTTTACACATTCTTGTTCAAGAAGGGGAAGAATGCAGGATTCAAAAGAGTCATTGGCCCATAGAAAATCTGAAGTTCAGCTGGGCTAATAATAAAAGTTTTTCTTAGCCTGATCTTGCCCAAGAATACTTTTCCATGACTTTTGGTTCTGCGCTCTGAGTCACCCTTTCTTCTCTATGAAAAGTATTCAAAGTTGCACAGCATCATTTTCAGTTTCCTTTATTTGTTAGAAGTGAGTCACTAAGCTCGGTCTACAGTGAAAGAGCGTAGAATTAGCCTTCACTTTTTGAAGTGATTTCTGGGTATATTTACAAATCCCCACACTTCTTGTTTCTATTCCACCAATAAGGAGCACTGCAGGACAATTGGAAGGCAGAGGAAAAACAAGGGTTTCATTTGCTTCTGGTTTGATTTCTATGCCTGTTAGCATTGTCCCAGTAGCAGCAGTTGGTTCCAGCCCCCAGCTACTTTCAGTACTTCCAGAATCAGCTTCATTTTTATCTTTAATTTTACCAGCAACAAATGATTAAAATTCTCTCTATAGTGATCAGCGGCGTGGGTCTGCAGGGCTCCTCCATCATGCTCCTGGAGTACCAACACCAGTTTGGGGAAGAGGTTCTGAGAATCCTAGCCCCTACTCTTTGCCCTACTTCCCTGGGTCATAAATGGCTTCCTGGAATTATTATCTCTTTCAGTTCCTCAACACCTGTACAACCAATTTTGTATTTATTTATTACACTCTGTTGAATGTTACCTAGTGTGGTTTCTTTTTGGACACCAAGAAATGTATCTTGTGTCTTTTCCTTACTTGTTATTTGAAAAATGTCTCTAATAGCTCAGATAATAGGCGTGGCTAGGCTGCTTCCCATTGACTGGCTATTGGATGGGTCATTTTCTATCTACTCCCAGAAAGGACACTGGGCTAGGTCTGGGTTAGGGGTCCTAAAATTATACAAAAGCACATGTGAATGTCATGTAATAAAAGAGGATCATAGTATTATGCCATTTTCAAAGATGTCTGTAATTCAAAGATTAAGAGTCCTTAGTTTAAGTTCCCCAAACTAGCTATCATGAGAAATATTTAGGGATCTTTAGAAAACATTGGTTTCCTGAGCCCATCCTGAGCCAGAATGAGTCTGTGAATCTTTATTTTTAAAAAAGTTCCCCAGGTGGTTCTGATGAATTGAATCCATGGAACACTAGACAAGCATATTGCTGACACTGCTGCTCTCTCTTCCTGTGATAACACTACTGCTTGTCTTCACAGGCAGTGATGAGGATGGCTGCACAAGGCCCTTTTGGTTCAAAAGAACAGGAGCTTATTCCAGATAACTCATGAAATAACTGCCTTAGTGGTTAATAGAAGGATGCTAGTGACATTTTACCGAATTCCAAAGACAGGAACAGCTTTATAAGACATAGCAGTTGGGAAGTTGCCTTACTGCTGTCTCCCATTCAGGGTCCTCACTGACTCATCTTTGCTTTTCTCTGAGCACCTGTTGTGATTTCCTTTTCCTGCTCCTGCTTGCTTTCTGTCTCCCAGACATATCAACTTTATAACCCATTCTAATTTGTTCTTTTACTTCTCAGGTAAAATTCTGTATGAGGGGTATGATTGGCTCAAATAATAGCTATCATTTGACCAGAGATTATTTTGCAGTCCATGTTCAGCATAAAGCTTACCTGAATTTATAATATATGCTCAAGTGATCTTGGTCTCTAAGGAGGTGGTCACATGAAAGTGAACACAAAGTTGAGGCTTGCTACAAGGGTGACTCAACAGAGCAGATAGATGAATAAATTGTCCTGAGTAAACAAGATACAGTAAAGCTTAGGAAAGTATAATAAAAACTTTAAAATCATATATAACTGATTTTTTTTTTTACTTCTAACTCACCCTAGAATTGTGAGTGTTGCAAAAGGTCCACCTCATCTTTGACTTCTGTAAGAGCTAAGATGAGCTCTGATAATCATTATTTATTCTATCCATGAAACATTATATTTATTCTTACATAAATGTAAAGAACTCTTTTTTATTACATTAGGGAAATTGCCTTCTGTTCTTTCATTCCCTTGGGCTTCTGTTGTAGGAGCACAGGACTTTAGGGTGCTCTGACTGGTTGATAATCCTCCCTGGGTGGTAGCATTGGTCAATCCATCTAGCAGTTATGTCCATCTCTTCTCCATCTGAATTATGCATGACTCAAGAAAAAATCCTTAGCAACTTACAAAATCAATGGTTCTCTTATGAAAAGGTCTTCAAACTGTAAACAATTCTCTACAGTGATATGCTGGCTTTTTAAATTTTCATTAAAAAATATCACCTGACATGAGTAGATTTTATAAATGAGGGTAAAATTTCAATCAACAAAAAGGTTTAGTAAATGGCATAGTTTGGGTAACAGAATTTTCAGTAAAATTGGATTTAACAAGAAAAGCATGTTTTCCCCTTGTTAAAATGTTTTTGGACGAGGAATAAAGGCTCCAATTCCCAGGCATTTGGTTACCCTAACATTCAGTCTTCTCTAAAATAAGGCTCATAGACCTAACCATTCTTTTCTCCCTTCTACTAGCCATACTGGTCAATACGAGCAAAGATTGAGAAGGAGTTTTTTTGAAATAGAGAAGTAATCAGTTCATCCCTTCTTCATTCTTTCATTCCCACTACGGCCTCACCCTACTTATCTAAGTTGAGAGTTTTTATCTCTGAGCCTTTTGACTCCCACTGGATTTTACTTTCTGGCTTTTACAAAAGTGTATGGTTTGGGTTCAGGCAAGAAACTCTAACCCTATTTCATGAAGTATACCCTTTGCATTGCCAAGGACTAATGTTTTTTCAAGTATTTAGGTGATTCATCATAGTTAATTAGCTTATGTTCATTTACTTATTTATCTTTAAAATCGCTCCAATAAACTAGAAAATCTAGAAGAAATGGATAATTTCCTGGACACTCACACTCTTCCAAGACTAAACCAGGAAGAAGTTGAATCCCTGAATAGACCAACAGCAGGCTCTGAAATTGAGGCAATAATTAATAGCCTACCAACGAAAAAAAGTCCAGGACCAGATGGATTCACAGCTGAATTCTACCAGAGGTACAAGGAGGAGCTGGTACCATTCCTTCTGAAACTATTCCAATCAATAGAAAAAGAGGGAAACCTCCATAACTCATTTTATGAGGCCAACATCATCCTGATACCAAAGCCTGGCAGAGACACAACAAAAAAAGAGAATTTTAGACCAATATCCCTGATGAACACTGATGCAAAAATCCTCAATAAAATACTGGCAAACCAGATTCAGCAGCACATCAAAAAGCTTATCCACCATGATCAAGTGGGCTTCATCCCTGGGATGCAAGGCTGGTTCAACATTCACAAATCAATAAACATAATCCAGCATATAAACAGAACCAAAGACAAGAACCACATGATTATCTCAATAGATGCAGAAAAGGCTTTTGACAAAATTCAACAGCCCTTCATGCTAAAAACGCTCAATAAATTCGGTATTGATGGAACGTACCTCAAAATAATAAGAGCTATTTATGACAAACCCACAGCCAATATCATACTGAATGGGCAAAAACTGGAAAAATTCCCTTTGAAAACTGGCACAAGACAGGGATGCCCTCTCTCACCACTCCTATTCAACATAGTGTTGGAAGTTCTGGCTAGGGCAATCAGGCAAGAGAAAGAAATCAAGGGTATTCAGTTAGGAAAAGAAGAAGTCAAAGTGTCCCTGTGTGCAGATGACATGATTGTATATTTAGAAAACCCCATTGTCTCAGCCCAAAATCTCCTGAAGCTGATAAGCAACTTCAGCAAAGTCTCAGGATACAAAATTAATGTGCAAAAATCACAAGCATTCTTATACACCGGTAACAGACAAACAGAGAGCCAAATCATGAATGAACTTCCGTTCACAATTGCTTCAAAGAGAATAAAATACCTAGGAATCCAACTTACAAGGGATGTAAAGGACCTCTTCAAGGAGAACTACAAACCACTGCTCAGTGAAATAAAAGAGGACACAAACAAATGGAAGAACATACCATGCTCATGGATAGGAAGAATTAATATCGTGAAAATGGACATACTGCCCAAGGTAATTTATAGATTCAATGCCATCCCCATCAAGCTACCAATTACTTTCTTCACAGAATTGGAAAAAACTGCTTTAAAGTTCATATGGAACCAAAAAAGAGCCCGCATCTCCAAGACAATCCTAAGTCAAAAGAACAAAGCTGGAGGCATCACACTACCTGACTTCAAACTATACTACAAGGCTACAGTAACCAAAACAGCATGGTACTGGTACCAAAACAGAGATATAGACCAATGGAACAGAACAGAGTCCTCATAAATAATACCACACATCTACAGCCATCTGATCTTTGACAAACCTGACAGAAACAAGAAATGGGGAAAGGATTCCCTATTTAATAAATGGTGCTGGGAAAACTGGCTAGCCATAAGTAGAAAGCTGAAACTGGATCCTTTCCTTACTCCTTATACGAAAATTAATTCAAGATGGATTAGAGACTTAAATGTTAGACCTAATACCATAAAAACCCTAGAGGAAAACCTAGGTAGTACCATTCAGGACATAGGCATGGGCAAAGACTTCATGTCTAAAACACCAAAAGCAACGGCAGCAAAAGCCAAAATTGACAAATGGGATCTCATTAAACTAAAGAGCTTCTGCACAGCAAAAGAAACTACCATCAGAGTGAACAGGCAACCTACAGAATGGGAGAACATTTTTGCAATCTACTCATCTGACAAAGGGCTAATATCCAGAACCTACAAAGAACTCCAACAAATTTACAAGAAAAAAACAAACAACCCCATCAAAAAGTGGGCAAAGGATATGAA